>NC_087252.1:26439493-26739493 GCF_037042905.1 Lytechinus pictus | reverse complement strand
GGAAAATAGTTTTTACGGTGTCCCTAGGCAGAGTTGTAACATAATTAAAAAGTGATCTATGAACTGTACTTCTATCTAAATATTTTGGATTTATGTGGTGTTGGGGTTTTCCCTGTCCTTACGTTTAGAGTGAGCACAACAATTTAAGGCTTATACCTCAGTCAAATTTGCTGTACGGCGGCCGTACGGCGAGGCGAAAAAAAAAATTTCAACATGTTTTGTACCATGAGTGGTTTGTTTAAAAAAATAAAACAGCCGTTTTCGAATCGCCGTAGGGGAAATGTGACCGCAGCATTAGCCAACCCTTGCACTATACATCAGGGGCGTCGATCCATTTTTCAGATTGGGGGGCAAAATTATGACTCAACGTTCCAAAGGTGCTCGATCACACAAACAAAAAAACTCACCCCCCACACACACACATAGACCTAAATATATATATATATATATATATATATATATATATATATATATATATATATATATATACATACATAAATACATACATATATATATACACATGTCTCACCAACAAATTAATGCGAGAGCAAAGCACGAGCTGAAATGTTTTTGCTATACTAAACTTAAAACATGAAAAAGGTACCTGTTTAGGATTGTTTGTAGTAAGTAACTCATGAGGTGGATACATATCTCACTACACAGATAATGCGAGTGCCGAGAGCGAGCTGAAATTTCTTTATATTCTGACCTGAAAGCTTGTCATTCTAATCATTTTTGTTACCAATGATTTAAAAAATAGATGCGAGCGCGAAGCGCGAGCTGAAAATTTTGATCTGAAAAAAACTGACAGGTTAATGGACGTTTTTAATAAAGAATAAGATATATATCCAACAAAAGATTATTGCAACCCAAGGCGGGAGTTTTTTTGAGGTTTAGAACTGAAAACGGGACATTCTATTCACCTATTTAATCATGAAAAGTATGGGTTTTCGCTACAGAAATGATGCGAGCGCGAAGCGCGAGCTGAAATTTTTTATATTTCAATCTGAAAAGCGGACATTTTGAGCATGATTTTAAATAAAGAACGAGTTGTGTATTTCAATCTCGCTTGCTGATTTCGGTTTAACATTACAATCTTATTTTATTTTTGCACATGTGGAATTATTGGGGGAGGGGGCAAAACGATATGTTTGCCCCCCAATATTTCCATTGGTGGGGCGATCGCCCCCCTGCCCCCCAGGATCGACGCCTCTGCTATACATATCTTCAAGATTGAACCATTAAATCATACCACAGTTTTCATAAAACATTGAGTCTTTTAAATTATGTCAAACATCCCTCAATTATGGACACCTATATCACCGTGATCTTCTTTGCTTTCTAAAGGAAAGCAATGCTTAAATTCCAGCTTAATGGCCTGCCCCACTCTGCAAAACTGAAATGTATGAAAACTGACAGTTTAATTTGAATAGGCAACTTTGAGACATATGCATTTTATTGATTTCCGTGTTATATAAATCTGTTAAAAGTCAGCGCAATATATAGTAAATGTTGTCCTCTTACCCAAGTTGATTGGCAGCAAAACTATTACAGTCTTCACTCGGAAATGTAACCATAGCAGAACAGTGGCAAGGCCAAGAAATGGCACTATAAAAGCGTCTTACCAGACAGAAACCTTTTAAAAATGGCGCCCGGTAAAGTAGCAGCCGCTAACTTTTGGCATGTTTGGTGCATTACTGTGTAATAGCAAGAACATGATTAGTGTTCTCCGCAGCCACCGCCCCAATACGGGTATGATAATTTAGTATTGCACTCAGTGAGAAGGAAATATAAAAAGAAATGACAGGCACTGCTGCACTTATTGAAAAGGGGGAAAACTGAAAATATCATACAACATCGCACTGACATATTGACCTTGGCCAGGTATTTATCCAATCAGCTCAGCTCCAAGGTAAATATATATTTGTTACAGTGAATGAGTGCGAAACATTTTACAACTGAGACCGCACTGCAGTGCGTTGTGTTGGACACCAGTCAAAATATACACACTGTAAAAACTGATATGTTAAGACTGACACCAGGTTGGTGTCCATAAAGAGGGCCCTATACCATAAGCTAGGTGTCTAAGGGCCTTTTCACACGAGAATGTTGAACCGTCCTTGTAATGATGATTGCAATTCATCTTTAGCAAAAAAGAAACCAAGTTCTTGAAAGGTCATGTAAGCTCCGTTCCTTTAAAGACGTTTTGAAGGTCAATCCGTTCACACGTAAAATTCGTACCGTAATTTCAGTGAAACTCTACTGGAATTTACCTCCGGAGTAGAATGTGAATTCGTACGTGATTGTGATTAGCGGTCGTGATTCTAGTTTGGTTTCACACTTGTTAAAAAATCGTCATTAGAATTATTTATCACTGGAATCATCATTCAAATTACGATTTTGGTACCGTGTGAAATGGCGGAAAGTAATACCTTATACTTATAACGTAACAATAATACCAACGAGTGTCAAAGTAACAACCAAAGGTGCTGTAATGACACCCTCTATGTGTTCAACTAAGCGTCCATGAACACGTGTTTGACTAACACCGTTTAACACTGGAGTAAAATGACTGGTGTTTTACTTTATGTGGTGACACGACAATTGCTCCGGCGACAATTGTTACGGGCTTATTTCTTCGATTATGTAGGGTTAGGGTTATGTGGTTGCAAATGGGTGTTATGTTAGATTTAGGTTTAGGTTGAGAATATGGTACATAGCGTTAAATCCAGGGTTGAAATGGGTTATTCCATTAGTGTGGAATTTACAGTGGAGTAATTGTCGCCGTAGCAAATGTCATTGAACCCTCTATGTACACTGGTCAACATTACAGTTTTTTGCGTAGCACTCGTCCGAATAGATTGAAAATCAAAATATGTTCGATATTTCAGAGGTGGGTAATTGAGGGAGTTCCACCCCCCCCCCCCTGTTGCACCCAGAAATGTAATAACGCCCACAAATGTAATAACATTTTACCAACAAATGTAAAAACGCCCACAAATGTAATAACACTTTACCCACAAATGTAATAATTTCACCCACAAATGTAATAATGCACTTTACCCACAAATGTAATAATTTTTGATCGCCCACAAATGTAATAATGACTTTACCCACAAATGTAATAAATTTGAAGGGATTTTTGGCGAATCCGTTCTAAACTAAAATCCTATAGTAATGCGTTCATATAGCACAAAAGTGCAAAGTCTTTTTTCCGGACCCGGTTGTTTCAAAAATTAGAATATAGTCCAAAGTCTTTTTTCCAGACCCTGTTGTTTCAAAAATTATAATATAGTCCAAAGTATTTTTTCCAGACCCTGTTGTTTCAAAAATTATAATATAGTCCAAAGTCTTTTTTCCAGACCTGGTTGTTTCAAAAATTATAATTTCAGTCCAAAGTCTTTTTTTCCAGACCCGGTTATTACAAAAATTATAATACAAGTCCAAACTAAGATACGATAATGATATTCCAGTGGGATAAAAATGAGAATCGAGCTTAGTCTCTTCTCCAGACCCAGTTAATTAAAACTGGTGGAATTAATGTCTTTGTTGTTGTTTTAACTCATACGGCGCGTATTGTGAATATATGCGCTAAGAGTAAATTGAGAATCAAGCGTAGTCTTTTTCTCCAGACCCAGTTATTTCAAAAATTATAATATAAGTCCAAACTAAGATACGATAATGATATTCCAATGGAATAAAAATGAGAATCGAGCTTAATCTCTTCTCCAGACCCAGTTAATTAAAACTGGTCGAATTAATGTCTTTGTTCTTGTTTTAACTAATACGGCGCATATTGTAATCATGCGCTTAGAGTCAATTGAGAATCAAGCGTAGTCTTTTTCTCCAGACCCGGTTATTTAAAACTAAAAAACTAAAACCCTATATTAATTGGTTCATATGGCACAAAAGTCCAAAGTCCTTTTCCAGACCCAGTTAATTCAAAAATTATAATATAAGTCCAAAGTCATTTTTCCAGACCCGATTATTTTTAAAATTCTAATATAAGTCCAAACTAAGATACGATAATGATATTCCAGTGGAATAAAAATGAGAATCGAGCTTAGTCTTTTCTCCAGACCCAGTTAATTAAAACTGGTGGATTTAATGTCTTTGTTGTTGTTTTAACTTATTCGGCGCATATTGTAATCATGCGCTAAGAGTCAATTGAGAATCAAGCGTAGTCTTTTTCTCCAGACCCGGTTATTTAAAACTAAAAACTAAAACCCTATAGTAATTGGTTCATATGGCACAAAAGTCCAAAGTCCTTTTCCAGACCCAGTTAATTCAAAAATTATATTATAATATAAGTCCAAAGTCTTTTTTCCAGACCCGATTATTTTTAAAATGTCAATATAAGTCCAAACTAAGATACGATAATGATATTCCAGTGGAATAAAAATGAGAATCGAGCTTATTCTTTTCTCCAGACCCAGTTAATTAAAACTGGTGGAATAAATGTCTTTATTGTTGCTTTAACTTATACGGCGCGTATTGTGAATATATGCGCTAAGAGTAAATTGAGAATCAAGCATAGTCTATTCTACAGACCCGGTTACTAAAAACTAAAACCCTATAGTAATGCGTTCATATAGCACAAAAGTGCAATCTTTTTTCAGACCCGGTTAATTCAAAAATCATAATATAAGTCCAAAGTCTTTTTTCCAGAACCGGTTCTTTAAAAAATTAAAATATAAGTCCAAACTAAGATACCATAATGATATTCCAGTGGAATAAAAATGAAAATCGAGCTTAGTCTTTTCTCCAAACCCGGTTATTCAAAAATTATAAATAATAATACAACAACAACAAAAACAGTATAAAGACCCCATAATCTTGTTAATGCTGGATAACACGGACATATAGCGTAGTCTTTCAGTCAGACCCAGTTATTTATTTTCAAAATAACGCTAATAGTAATTAAAAAAATCCAAATATAAGACCCAACAATCCTTCAACCTAAGAACCTGTTTTAAAAAGAGGTTCAGAGCGTTGTCTTTATTCCAGACCTAATCATTAAAAAGATTCGAAAAAATCTAACGTAAGACCCTATCATATTCTTATTCTTGTGGAATAACACGAGTTTTAAAACATACTCTTTCCTCCATTAAAAAAAATGAATTTAAAAATCTTCAACTCTAAGACCAATCTTCAAAAGTTACACCCAGTAAAAAAAAATGTCTTTACCACACACACCATTTTTTTTTATACTAAGACCCCTACAAAACATTGTAATAATGTATTGGTAACGCAAACATCCTTCCTCCAGACTTGGTTATTGTTTGAAAAAACTAAAATAGTTCTTACAAATATTCTAAAACGAATACCCAATAATCTAATTACTGTGGAATAACGTGAAGATCGATTGTAGACTTTCCTCCAGACATAGATATTTCAAGAAAAAAAGCAATAAAACCCAATCCCCAACTACGAATCTAAGAACCAACAATCCTCCAAACTAAGACCATATAGAAAAACGAGGGGGTTCTTATTTTTATTTGGCAACCAGTCAAATTTGACTATTTTCGCCGTCATAAATATTATATTATTATAGTTTGTTTTCTTAGAAAAAAAGGTAAATAAGTAAAGTAAAATTCAAATATTTATTTATTTTTCCTTACTAGGATACTAGGATTTAAAGTCGAGTAGGTGTGTCTCACAATGTAAAACCGGGGTTTTTACTGAAAATATGTTATATAGGCCTACTAGTATATACAAGTAAAACCTAGGATGCACATTTTTGGACCTTTGTCTTTTTTCCAGACCCAGTCATTTAAATAATAATTCAAACGCTCTTAAAAACATAAGACTTTGTCATATTCTTATTCCTGATGAATAACACGAGTATTATGCTTAGTCTTTCGTCTAGTACCGGTTATTTAAAAGATAAACAAATATTGAGAAAAAAATCAAAGCTAGGACCATTCTTCAAAATTAAACCCAGTTAAAATGCTTGGGTTTAGATTGTTGTCTTTACCCCACACCAAGTTCTCTTAAAGATACAAATTAAGCAAAACATTAATCTTAAAACTTAGACCCCAGCATCTTCCAAACTATAAAAACCCTGTGATAACGCATACCACAAAAACAACAAATTAATCATAGGCGTAAATATTCATATCTGAATGATACGCGCCTTAACCCCCAAGATAAAAACAACAACAACGTTATTCTACATCAATGATATTATAGGGTCTTTGTTAATATTGTTTGTTTGTTTTTATTGTTTCTCATAATTTCCTACTATGAAATAACTGGGTCTGGAGCAAAGACTACACCATATTTCCATGCTATTCAATGTTGATAAGGTCTTTGTTTGTTGTTGTTGTTGTTGTATTTTTAATGATTTTTATAACTGGGTCTAGAGGTAAGACTACGCTTTATTTAAATGTTTGGCGCAAATATTCACTACTAAATGATACGCGCGGTATAAGCTAAAACAACAACGTTATTCAATATCAATAAGATTTTGGGGTCTTTGTTAATATTGTTCTTTATGATTTGCTATTTTGAAATAACCGGGGCTTCGATGCTATTCAATGTTGAAAAGATTGTGGGGTCTGTTTTTGGTTGTTGTTGTTTTTTTTATGATTTTTTATAACTTGGCCTGGAGGAAAGACTATGCTATATTTACATTTTGTCCAACATTGATAAGATCGTGGGATCTTTGTTATTCTTTTAAATCATAATTTATTATTTTTTATTTGCTATTTGAAATATTTGGGTCTGGAGGAAAGAATGTGCTAAACTTCTATGTTATTCAACATTAAGAAGAATTCATTTTGGGATCTTTATTTGGAAGATTGTTTAAATGTTTTATATAACCAGGTCTGGAGAAAAAAGACTGGGACTTTGTCCTATATGAACGCATTACTATAAGGTTTTAGTTTAGAACAGATTCGCCAAAAAAAAAATCAAATTAATAACATTTGTGGGAAAAGTCATTATTACATTTGTGGGTAATGGGTTTTAGTTTTTAGCTCTAAGTAACCGGGTCTGAAGAAAAGACTACGCTTGATTCTCAATTTACTCTTAGCGCATATATTCACAATACGCGCCGTATAAGTTAAAACAACAACAAAGACATTGAAATTGAAATTGAAACTTTATTTACCACAATCTTCATAAAAAACATACAAATCAAGAAGTATAAATATTTCAATAAAATACATTATAACAAAAATTAGTATATTTAAGAATAGTGGAAGGATCACTGAAAAGTTACAAGGAACTTATAAGTTAGTGATCCTGAAATTAACACAAAACAACACAATTTAAAAAAAATGCAGTCAGGAAATACAGAACAACAAACATAACAAAAGTATACAATTGTATCTATATCAGTATTACTATTAGTATTAGACTTTCTGCATAAAATGTATTTTTAAATGTCTTTTAAAGCTTTGAAGGGTTTTGCACTGCTTGATATTTTGAGGGATCTTATTCCAAATAATGGGACCCCTACATAAAAATATGTTGTTTGAGAAAGAATAATGGCCATATATTGCACGAGTATCAGCTGAGTTTCTAGTATTATATGTATGTATATCTCTATTGGTTTGAAAAATGTTGTCAAAATTATTAGGCAAAAGGTTGTTATAATAGGAATACATAAAAACAGATAATTGAAAATCATGTAGTAAAGAAATTGGGAGTATATTTAATTTCAAGAAAAGAGGTCTGCTATGACTTAAATAGGGTTTATGGCATATTATACGAACTGCTCTCTTTTGAAGAAGAAAGATGCGGTTCAGTAAGTGTTGCTTGCAGGATCCCCAAACAATATTGCAATAAGATATGTAAGGTAAAATCAATGAATTATACAATGTAAGAAGAATATTTTGTGGTAAAATGTCTTTAAGTTTACTCATTATTCCTATTGTTTTGGAAACTTTCCTTAAAACCTCATAAACATGTGTCTTCCATTTTAAATCCTTGTCTATACTAATTCCTAAAAATTGTGTAGTATTTACATGTTGGATTAAGTTGCCATTAATATATATATTGTGGCGAAAATGGAGGGAAGGGGGGAGAGGAGATGTGCTTCACGGGGGCTCTTCAATCCCACCGCTGCCCCAGTGTGGCGAAAATAGAGGTGGGGGTGTGGTTCACATGGGCTTTCCAATCCTTCTCTCTCTTTTATATCAACTATAGTTCGAGGGGTTATGGGTAGTACTGGGAAAATGGGGTACGGGGCGCTTCTCTCTCGATCAATCCCTCTCTTGGTAGCGAGCGGTCCACAAAGCAACAGTGGGGCTGAGATCCACGCATGGTGTATGACATAGGTGCTAAACCATTGACGACACGGAGAGCATAATCTTGCAGTGCAACTATATTGGGGCTCTATAGCTCCCATTTTATTCAAACTACTTCCAACCAATCATACTGATGCAGTGTATATACAGTGAAGGCCAATACCAATGCATTATACATGGCCATATAAAAAGTGAACATGATAAATATAATAATAGAACAAGCCAATGAGAACTGGGATCGGCACAGGCATCAATGTTTTGGACTATATATATCCCTTGACCCATAACAGTATATAACGGTCCCTAATCTATCTGCATAATCCCTTCTCATGGCACTGAAATGATATAGGTTTCAAAATAAGAATTGGTTTAATCGGGTCAAGATCACATTTTTCATTTGTCAAGTACATAAAGCAGCTTGAAAACAAGAATACTGCACTCTGATTGGTCAAAAAGACCACACAATGGCAAATTCCAATGATTCCAGTGCCTGGGTTCGTGGGAAGGTCACACTTCCCATGTGGTAATCTCCTCAAATACCCCGCGCCTGTTGTTCTGTGAACCTTATCCAGCCAATCAGAACTCTGGAATTCATGCAAGTACAAAATTTCAGAAATCTCGTCTTGTACCTTGGTGGGAAAAGTGTGATCTTGACCCGATTAAAAGGTGCCGCATATCAAGAGTGGCATTGTGAGAAAGTACAGTTGCGGCGGGAATACTGCTCAAGATCGTTGTTCGCTCTCTTCAGGGTATCCAGCTGCTCATGTTTTGAAGCTTCTCCATGGCCTTCTGGTTCTCCTCCATCTTAACTTCCAGTACATGTATGAAACCTCGATTTTCCTCTCTACCAGTTTTAATTAACTGGGTCTGGAGAAAAGACTAAGCTCGATTCTCATTTTATTCCACTGAAATATCATTATCGTATCTTAGTTTGGACTTATATTATAATTTTTGAAATAACCGGGTCTGGAAAAAAGACTTTGGACTTATATTATAATTTTTTTTAACAACCGGGTCTGGAAAAAAGACTTTGGACTTATATTATCACTTTTTAAACTTCCTGGTCTGGAAAAAAGACTTTGCACTTTTGTGCTATATGAACGCATCACTTTTTGGTTTTAGTTTTTAGTTACCAGGTCTGGAGAAAAGACTATACTTGATTCTCAATTTACTCTTCACGCATATATTTACAATACGCGCCGTATAAGTTAAAACAACAACAAAGACATTAATTCCACCAGTTTTAATTAACTGGGTCTGGAGAAAAGACTAAGCTCGATTCTCATTTTTATTCCACTGGAATATCATTATTGTATCTTAGTTTGGACTTATATAATAATTTTTAAAACATCCGGGTCTGGAAAAAAGACTTTGCACTTTTGTGCTATATGAATGCATTACTATATAGTGTTTTATATTTAGTTAGCGGGTCTGGAAAAAGACTATACTTGATTCTCAATTTACTCCTAGCGCATACATTCACAATATGCGCCGTATAATTTCAAACAACAACAAAGACATTTTAAAACAATTTTTAAAATAATCAGGTCTGGAAAAAAGACTTTGCACTTTTGTGCTGTATGAACGTATTACGATAGGATTTATTTCAGAACGGATTCGCCAAAATCCCTTCAAATGTATTAGTCCAGGATAGGCCACATAGAAAATTGACCAAACCTTGTTTTTTTATATATACAATATTTTTTTATGGTTTCTTGTCAATTCGAGGGTGCTGATTACGAATCTGGATGATGCCACTCGTGTAACCTTGAGCATTTTCCGCAAATTGGCAAAATCCAATATGGCCGCCAAAATATGCAAATTACCCATGAAAATCATAAAATTGTCCGCACATTGGCTGTGAAATGCATGAAATTGTGTGGCAGGAGTGAAATACAATCTTAAAAAATAATTTTTGACAAAATGTTTATTTTCCTGATATTCAAAATGGCCGCCATAGACCATTGTATACACTATTGTGTATAATATGAATAGGGAAAACTAATTTTCACAAAAATGACCACTAAACTGTAAAAATCGCGATGTATGAACGCAGTAATATATGCAAATCATCATTACTAACGAGATATATCATTTATTATGTCACATATGGGAACATTGCTGTATTTTGATATCTAAAATAGCCGCCACTGGCCTAGTCCAGATTGGACCTTGTTGTTTGGAAGTGCTTTTTCCCAAAGCTAACATAGAGGGCACATGTCTCCCAATCTCTAATCAGCGCCAATCCACTCATCTTCCCTCCCCAACAAAGATGAGTGGATTGGCGCTGATTAGAGATTGGGAGACATGTGCCCTCTATGTTAGCTTTGGGAAAAAGCACTTCCAAACAACAAGGTCCAATCTGGACTACCACTGGCCCAAAGAGTATTATGTACAAAGGCAATGGCCGGGCAAAAAAATGACAAGATTGAGGACTTAAATGCATATCATTAGGATAAACGAGTGGAATACTGACTAAAAACATAATTGTTAATATGCCATTTATATGATAAATGCTGTATTTTGAAATTCAAAATGGACGCTATAGCCCCTATATTCATCATGTAGCCTATAATGCAAATGGAGAAACTAATTTTCACACGAGTAAGAGACATAAAATACATGTAATTGTGATCTAAGAGTTAAATATTGTCTGACAACATGTTTTATAGCAAGACATATCATTTATTTTGTCATGCATGAAATTAAATACTGTATTATGAAATTCATAATGGCCCCTATAGGTCCTAATATTATCTACAATGTGAATTGGCACATATGTTGTAAGAACTTGGATTTGCTTGACTATGACATCCATAATTATAATCCTGTTGTATGAGTAAAACGTTATTTGAAAACGTTTTTTTTTCCGCATTCCTAGGTGATAAATACTGTATTTTTTACATTTAAAATAACCTCTACAAGCCCTAACTAAATTATGTAACATGCGAACAGGGAAACTAATTTTCACAAGAGTGAGAATCATAAAATGCATATATTGATGTACGAGTAAAGATGCTGTCTTAAACATTATTTATATCTATATACATCACATAATGGTCGTGGTTATGGTGGAGGTAATAAATTTTGTAGTTTGAAATCCAAAATGGCTGCCATAGGTCCTATAAGTATTATGTACATTGTAACATGGGACATATCATTTTGACAGAATTCGGCTATGCTTGACTCTAAATATTGCATACAATTGTGAATTGTGATGTAAGGGTGAATTATTGTCTAAAGTAATGGTTTCTAACGAGATATATCATAATGTTGTGTAATCAAGGTGATAAATGCTGCATTTTTAAATTGAAAATGGCCACCATAGGCACTTATCGTATAATATACAATTTGGGTGATGACAAATAATGTTCACAAAAAGGGCATATGGCAGCCATTTTGAATGTTGAAAAACAGTATTTATCACCTAAATTACATAAGATATGATATATTTTGTTATAAATCATGTTTACAGACAATATTCCACCCATACATCACCATTTGACCAAGCAAAGCCAAATTCTGTTGAAATGATTTGTTCCCATTCATATTGTGCATAATACCGTAGGGGCATTTAGTGGCCATTTTGACTTTAAAATAATGGTATTTACCACCTAACTGGCAGAATAAATGATATATCGTAATAGAAATTATGCTTTCAGACAATATTTTACTCATAGATCACAATTAGGTGCATTTATGGTGCTCACTCCTGTGAATATTGGTTTCCCACTTTGCATTGTACATAATACAGTTGATGTCGATGGCGGCCATTTTGAAAGTCAAAATACAATATTTAACACAAACTTGAAACCTGAATGATATATTTCGTTAGAAAATACGTTTTTAGACAGTATCCAATTAATTTTTTTACATATATATGCATTTTAGTGCTCACTCTTGTGATTTTTTTCTCCAATTTCTCATTGTGCATAATACTTGTATGGCCTTTGGCAGCCATTTTGAATATCAAAATACAACATTCATCACATGCATGGCATATTAATAATATATTTCGTTAACAATTATGTTTTTATTCAGTTTTCCACTCGTTTAATCTTCATAATAAGCATTTTAGTGATCACTCTTGTGATTTTGTTCAGCCCCATTGCCATTGTACGCAATACTGTTTGTGCCAGTGGCGGCGATTTTAGATATCAAAATACAGCAATGTTCCCATATATGACATAATAAATGATATATCTCGTTAGTAATGATGATTTGCATATATTAATTCGTTCATACATTGCATTTTTTTGCAGTTTAGTGCTCATTTTTGTGAAAATTAGTTTTGCCTATTCATATTGTACACAAAAGTGTATACAATGGCCTAGTAGTAGTAGTATTTATTTCCGTATTAAAAGCACAATTATATACAATAAAATACGGTGGATAGCCCACATTCAGCGTGACTGGCACAGTAACGCTGGTCTTCCGTGGGGTCCATAACATTTAACATTAACATATAATTTAGACACAATAAACCACATTAAAATAACAGATGTACAGAAGATAAATGAAAATGCAAATATCAACAGTAAACATATTTAGATAAAACATCGAAAAAAAAAGAAAAAAAAATTAAGGGGCGCAAACCTAACAGGGAATGGGGGGGGGTACCGGAGTCCATGTGCTACAGATCAACAATCTTAGATTTGAAAATATTAATACTAGGGGATGATTTGATGTGAAGAGGAAGGGAATTATGGCGGCCATTTTGAATATCAGGAATTAAAATAAACATTTTGTCAAAAATTATTTTTTAAGATTGTATTTCACTCCTGCCACAAAATTGTATGCATTTCACTGCAATGGGCGGACAATTTTATGATTTTCATGGGTAATTTGCATATTTTGGCGGCCATATTGGATTTTGTCACTTTGCGGAAAATGCTCAAGGTTACACGAGTGGCATCATCCAGATTCGTAATCAGCACCCTCGAATTGACAAGAAACCATAAAAAAATATTGTATATATAAAAAAAAACAAGGTTGTGCCTCTTCTATCCTGGACTATATTACATTTGTGGGTCAAGTCATTATTACATTTGTGGGCGATCAAAAATTATTACATTTGTGGGTAAAGTGCATTATTACATTTGTGGGTGAAATTATTACATTTGTGGGAAAAGTGTTATTACATTTGTTGGAGTTATTACATTTGTGGGTAAAGTGTTATTACATTTGTGGGCGATTATTACATTTGTGGACGTTATTACATTTGTGGGTAAAGTGTTATTACATTTGTGGGCGATTACTATATTACATTTGTGGGCATTATTACATTTGTGGGTAAAGTGTTATTACATTTGTGGGCGATTATTACATTTGTGGACGTTATTACATTTGTGGGTAAAGCGTTATTACATTTGTGGGCGATTACTATATTACATTTGTGGGAGTTATTACATTTGTGGGTAAAGTGTTATTACATTTGTGGGCGATTATTACATTTGTGGACGTTATTACATTTGTGGGTAAAGCGTTATTACATTTGTGGGCGATTACTGTATTACATTTGTGGGTAAAGTGTTATTACATTTGTGGGCGATTATTACATTTGTGGGCGTTATTACATTTGTGGGTAAAGTGTTATTACATTGGTGGGTGTAACACACCCCCCCCCCCCCTCTTGGATTAATTTGAATTTCGATAACATGATATAGAATATAGAACGACCATGGAGTTAAGAGATATATTTAGAGAAAAACGAAATTATATCTGTCTTTATCTAATGCGGAAATGGGTAGGCACTTTTCGATTGAATTTCCTGATAAAGATGACACTATGACGGGTTCATGTATAATGAACAAGAGTTCCTCTTTAACTGAATTGGGCAAACAAATGGATCGTTGTTACTTGGTTATCCATGTGCTAAATTTTTTAATGTGTTTTCAAAATATTCCTAATTTAATTTACAAGCTTTTAAATTAAATTAATACTTCTATGATTCAATGAAGAGATCCATATTCCACAGGCAGGACGAAGAGATCTATATTTCAAATCGTGCAAATATAGGCCTAATAAAAGGGAATACACAATTTTAACGTCATAGATTACATCACGCCATATGACCACTGCGGATTTAGATGTAGTAATTACTGTTTAGAAAATTATAATTTTCATAGCTTCTTATTATTCAACATCGGAATGTAGTCCGAGCAGTTGGACAGGGGGTGATACCAATATACAGTGCGTCCCACAAAAAACGAAACCGAGATTTATCGATGATTTATCATAACTTAATCACAAATACAATAGACAAATGGACTACCAATGTAAAGCTTAGAATCTCCTCTTTCATCTGTATTACTTAGATTATTTCTCATTCAAGCATGAGTGAGCAAAAACAATTTGAAAAGGGGATACCAAAAAGTCACTTGGCGGGCCGTATCTGGGTTTTAAAAAGAAAACCACATTTCTAAAAGGTTCAATATCTGCTCTTTAGTTTGATACCTCAATTACAGAAAATGGTCAAGAAATAACAAAGTTCTGGTTATTTGAAATAAGGCTTGAATTTCAATAATTTCATAAAATGAAGAGGTTTTACAGGCTAGCGTTCAAACTCACTCGACACTCCGTTTTGTTGACGATCAGCCATGCATAAAGTCTTTTGTTACTGTGCGATAGCTTCTGTGGGAAACCGGTAAAAACACGTTTATTTAATGAAATTATGGAAGTACAAGCATTGTTTTGAGGGATCATAACTTATTTACTTCTTGACCATTTTCTGTGATTAAGGTATGATCAGAGAAAAGAGCAGATATTGAACTTTTTAGTCATGTGATTTTCTTTTTGAAATTCAGATACCCCCCGCCAAATGAGTTTTTGGCATCCTTTCTTCGAATTGTTTTTGCTCACTGAATAATTTGGTAATCCAATATTTTTTGGGTAAAAACTAACCCATTTAAACAACCATAAAACCGTGATAGGTCTTCACTGTCACCATCATTAATGATGGTCGATGTACATCGCGTCCCAGAAAAAACGAAACCGAGATCTAGCGATGATTTATCATAACTTAATCATAAATAAATAGACAAATGACCTACCAATGTAAAGCTTGGGGGAGAAAATGATTTCCAAAATCGTGCCTCCTTTTGAACCAAAATTCGGAAACTCACTTTTATAAGCAGTCGAAATTAATTCAACGAGAATATTTCTTACTGGCGAGAAGAATGTGTCATCATAATCGGGAATAAGGGTGCCTTGAAAAATTAATTATATGCCATTACAGACCACCACAAAAAAATTGTGGTAACTTGAAAAACAGCACATTAATAAATAAATAATAAAATAATAAAGGATTTGTATAGCGCATATTTCCATCTTGCTAGGTGCTCAAGGCGCTCCTATATTACCCCTACTAAGCTAGTCCACCGATTTTGGTGTGCACAGCTTTTTGAGGAATTACTTCCTGCCGGTATCCATTTACCTCACCTGGGTCGAGTGCAGCACAGCGCATAGGCGGATCCAGCTTTTTGCGAAAGGGGGGGCGCACTGCAGAGCGGCGCACAAATTTTTGCACTTTACCGGCGCCATAAAAGAAAATGTTGAAAAAAGGTGTGTATATATATATATATATATATATATATATATATATATATATATATATATGTATATATACATGTATATACATAGATATCTATATGACTAATGAGATAGAGACACACATCTCACCAACAAATTAATGCGAGCGCGAAGCGCGAGCTGAATTTTTTTTATAGTATACTGACCTGAAAAAAGGTGCCTGTTTAGGACTGTTTGTAGCAACTCATAATGAGGATACATATCTCACTACACAGATAATGCGAGTGCCGAGGGCGAGCTAAAATTTCTTTATATTCTGACCAGAAAGGTTTATATTCTAAGCACGTTGGTACCAATGATTAAGATGGGTATCTAAAAAAAACAATAGATGCGAGCGCGAAGCGCGAGCTTCAAATTTTGATATTTCGATCTGAAAAAATGACAGTTTAATGGACGTTTTTAATAGAGAACAAGATTATATCCAACAAAAGATTATTGCAAATCAAAGCGGGTGTTCTTTTGATTAGAATTGAAAAGGGTACATTCTATTCACATATATTTAATCATAAAAAGTATGGGGTTTTGCTACAGAAATGATGCGAGCGCGAAGCGCGAGCTGAAATTTTTTATATTTCAATCTGAAAAGCGGAAATTTTTAGCATGATTTTAAATAAAGAACGAGTTGTGTATTTCAATCTCGCTTGCTGATTTCGGTTTAACATTACAATCTTATTTAACTTTTGCACATGTGAAATCATTGGGGGGGCAAAACGATATGTTTGCCCCCCCCCCAATATTTTCATTGGTGGGGCGATCGCCCCCCCCCCCCCAGGATTGACCCCTCTGCTATACATATCTTCAAGAGTGAATCATTAAATCATACACAGTTTTCATAAAACATTGAGTCTTTTAAATTATGTCAAACATCCCTCAATTATGGACACCTATATCACCGTGATCTTCTTTGCTTTTTAAAGGAAAGCAATGTTTAAATTCCAGCTTAATGGCCTGCCCCACTCTGCAAAACTGAAATGTATGAAAACTGACAGTTTAATTTGAATAGGCAACTTTGCGACATATGCATTTTATTGATTTCCGTGTTATATAAATCTGTTAAAAGTCAACGCAATATATAGTAAATGTTGTCCTCTTACCCAAGTTGATTGGCAGCAAAACTATTACAGTCTTCACTCGGAAATGTAACCATAGCAGAACAGTGGCAAGGCCAAGAAATGGCACTATAAAAGCGTCTTATCAGACAGAAACCTTTTAAAAATGGCGCCCGGTAAAGTAGCAGCCGCTAACTTTTGGCATGTTTGGTGCATTACTGTGTAATAGCAAGAACATGATTAGTGTTCTCCGCAGCCACCGCCCCAATACGGGTATGATAATTTAGTATTGCACTCAGTGAGAAGGAAATATAAACAGAAATGACAAGCACTGCTGCACTTATTGAAAAAGGGGAAAACTGAAAATATCATACAACATCGCACTGACATATTGACCCTGGCCAGGTATTTATCCAATCTGTGGCGCATTAGAAGATTTATCAATGAAAAAACTTGCCATCATGCAGTTAGGGCACTTGTACTTTCTCGACTTGACTATTGTAACAGTCTCTTTTCAGTTCTTTGTGTTAAAGATCAGAAAAAACTTCAAAGTGTTCAGAATCGTGCCGCACGTTTAGTGTTTTCAGTTGGTCGCAATATGTATACGTCTCCTTTGATTAGGGAACTCCATTGGCTCCCTTTTTCTCAACGTGTCATGTTCAAACTTTGTCTGTACATTTATAAATTGATTAACAGTACTGGTCCTTCATATCTTGTAAACACAATTGCTCATTACACACCTGCTCGTATTCTACGTTCCCTAAACGATACCACCAAACTTGTTATTCCGAGAACAAACCTCTCCATGGCAGAAAAACGTTTTAGTGTAGCTGGATCTAGACTTTGGAATACTCTCCCCTCTTCCATCCGAACAACACCGACCATATCATCTTTCAAACGACAACTCAAGTCATATCTTTTTCCAAATATCTAGTTTTATATTTTCATTTATTTAATGTGTATTTGTTTTGATGATTTTGCTATCACTATTTGGTTTGACTTGGCTAACCCATCTGGGGCCTGGTGGCCTCAAGTGCTATACTAGAGCTTCTGTGAATGATGTGCTGACCGGGCTTGTCCCTTAAATTGTTGGTGAACGAAGCAGCAAGCAAGAGGCCACCAGGCCTCATCTGGCACAGTTGAGAACACCAATGGTTGATGCAATTTAATGTATATAATTCTACATGTTTGTTACGTATCATTTATATTTATATTTTATTTCTGATTGTAAGCGCTGTGATACTTTTTGTGTATAGCGCAGATAAATAACCATTATTATTATTATTATTATTATCAGCTCAGCTCCAAGGTAAATATATATTTGTTACAGTGAATGAGTGCGAAACATTTTACAACTGAGACCGTACTGCAGTGCGTTGTGTTGGACACCAGTCAAAATATACACACTGTAAAAACTGATATGTTAAGACTGACACCAGGTTGGTGTCAATAAAGAGGGCCCTATACCCTAAGCTAGGTGTCTAAGGGCCTTTTCACACGAGAATGTTGAACCGTCCTTGTAATGATGATTGCAATTCATCTTTAGCAAAAAAGAAACCAAGTTCTTGAAAGGTCATGTAAGCTCCGCCCCTTTAAAGACGTTTTGAAGGTCAATCCGTTCACACGTAAAATTCGTACCGTAATTTCAGTGAAACTCTACTGGAATTTACCTCCGGAGTAGAATTTGAATTCGTACGTGATTGTGATTAGTGGTCGTGATTCTAGTTTGGTTTCACACTTGTTAAAAATCGTCATTAGAATTATTTATCACTGGAATCATCATTCAAATTACGATTTTGGTACCGTGTGAAAGGGCGGAAAGTTATACCTTATATTTAGAACGTAACAGTAATACCAACGAGTGTCAAAGTAGCAACCAAAGGTGCTGTAATGACACCCTCTATGTGTTCAACTAAGCGTCCATGAACACGTGTTCAACTAACACCGTTTAACACTGGAGTAAAATGACTGGTGTTTTACTTTATGTGGAGACACGACAATTGCTCCAGCGACAATTGTTACGGGCTTATTTCTTCGATGATATAGGGTTAGGGTTATGTGGTTGCAATTGGGTGTTATGTTAGATTTAGATTTAGGTTTAGGTTTAGAATATGGTATATAGCGTTAAATCCAGGGTAATCCATTGGTAATTCCATTAGTATGGAATGTACAGTGGAGTAATTGTCGCCGTAGCAAATGACATTGAACCCTCTATGTGCACCGGTTAACATGACAGTTTTTGCGTAGCACTCGTCCGAATAGATTGAAAATCAAAATATGTTCGATATTTCAGAGGTGGGTAATTGAGGGAGTTCCCTCCCCCCCCCCCCCCCCCCCCCCCCGTTGGATTAGTTTTAATTTCGATAACATGATATTTGATATAGAACGACCATGGAGTTAAGAGATATATTTAGAGAAAAACGGAATTATATCTGTCTTTATCTAATGCGGAAATGGGTAGGCACTTTTCGATTGAATTTCCTGATAAAGATGACACTGAGACAGGTTCATGTATAAGGAACAAGAGCTCCTCTTTAACTGAATTGGGCAAACAAATGGATCGTTGTTAGTTGGTTATTCATGTGCTAAATTTTTTAATGTGTTTTCAAAATATTCACAATTTAATTTACAAGCTTTTAAATTAAATTAATACTTCTATGATTCAATGAAGAGATCCATATTCCACAGGCAGGACGAAGAGATCTATATTTCAAATCGTGCAAATATAGGCCTAATAAAAGGGAATACAAAATTTTAACGTCATAGATTACCTCACGCCATATGACCACTGCGGATTTAGATGTAGTAATTACTGTTTAGAAAATTATAATTTTCATAACTTCTTATTATTCAACATCGGAATGTAGTCCGAGCAGTTGGACAGGGGGTGATACCAATATACAGTGCGTCCCACAAAAAACGAAACCGAGATTTATCGATGATTTATCATAACTTAATCACAAATACAATAGACAAATGGACTACCATTTTAAAGCTTAGAATCTCCTCTTTCATCTGTATTACTTAGATTATTTCTCATTCACGCATGGGTGAGCAAAAACAATTTGAAAAGGGGATACCAAAAAGTCACTTGGCGGGCCGTATCTGGGTTTTAAAAAGAAAACCACATTTCTAAAAGGTTCAATATCTGCTCTTTAGTTTGATACCTCAATTACAGAAAATGGTCAAGAAATAACAAAGTTCCGGTTATTTGAAATAAGGCTTGAATTTCAATAATTTCATAAAATGAAGAGGTTTTACAGGCTAGCGTTCAAACTCACTCGACACTCCGTTTTGTTGACGATCAGCCATGCATAAAGTCTTTTGTTACTGTGCGATAGCTTCTGTGGGAAACCGGTGAAAACACGTTTATTTAATGAAATTATGGAAGTACAAGCATTGTTTCGAGGGATCATAACTTCTTTACTTCTTGACCATTTTCTGTTATTAAGGTATCAGAGAAAGGAGCAGATATTGAACATTTTAGTCGTGTGATTTTCTTTTTGAAATTCAGATACCCCCGCCATATGAGTTTTTGGCATCCTTTCTTCGAATTGTTTTTGCTCACTCATGCGTGAATGAGGAATAATGTAAGTAATACCAGATAAAAGAGGAGATTCTAAGCTTTACATTGGTAGGTCAAGTCTATTTTATTTATGATTAAGTTATGATAAATCATCGCTAGATCTCGGTTTCGTTTTTTCTGGGACGCGCTGTTCATCGACCATCATTAATGATGGTGACAGCGGAAGGCCTATCACGGTTTTTTATGGTTGTTTAAATGGGTTAGTTTTTACCCAAAAAAATATTGGATTACCAAATTATTCAGTGGTTGGGGTAGAAAATGATTTCCAAAATCGTGCCTCCTTTTGAACCAAAATTCGGAAACTCACTTTTATAAGCAGTCGAAATTAATTCAACGAGAATATTTCTTACTGGCGAGAAGAATGTGTCATCATAATCGGGAATAAGGGTGCCTTGAAAAATTAATCATATGCCATTACAGACCACCACAAAAAAATTGTGGTAACTTGAAAAACAGCACATTAATAAATAAATAATAAAATAATAAAGGATTTGTACAGCGCATATTTCCATCTTGCTAGGTGCTCAAGGCGCTCCTATATTGGCTCGGTGTAAAAATGGCAGAGGTAATAATGGCAGAGGTAAAAACGGCAGAGGTAATAATGGCAAAGGTAAAAATGGCAGAGGTAAAAATGGCAGAGGTAAAAATGGCAGAGGTAATAATGGCAGAGGTAAAAATGGCAGAGGTAAAAATGGCAGAGGTCATAATGGTATAGGCTAAAAGGGTCTTACACCCCCATGCGAAAAAAATTTAAAAAAGCCCCCGCATGTAAGCCCTACATAGATTAACTAAGAAAGATTCTAAGAAAATAAAATTAATGGAAAGGGTGACATTTTTGAAATCATAGATAGATCGTCTGCATCAAATTGATAATCTTTTGGCTGGAATATCTTATTTCTTCCGGACTCTCATGGACGGCCTTCTCGCTGTATTAATATTCAAATTTGAAGCACACTCTTGATCGCAATTGTACTTAAATCATTAAAGGGGAAGTTCAACCTCAGTTAAAAGTCATTGAAGAATAGCAGAAAAAATAAAATGATATTGGTAAGGGTTTTAGGAAATCAATCAAAGATTAAAAAGCTATACTTTTATATTTTAATGATGACGTCATTTGCGAACAGTTTTTCCATATTTGGTGTATAGGAAATATTAATGAAATGTAATTTTCTAGAAAAATCAAAATATTTTTTTTGTATCTTCAGAATATATTAAGAGACAAATCATTTCACTTACGCTCCTAAAATATCAAAAAATAACAATTATGAACCATTTTGTAGTGCATAAAATATCATGGGGCAGCTTCCCATAGATGACGTCAAACCCATTGTGAACCTGACATCCACTTGGATTAGCTGCATTGAGGTATTTCTCTAAAGACTAAACTGATAATAATTGTATCATTTACATTTAACGTATCACATTAATCAGGGACAGATCCAAAATTTTCCAAGGTGAGGGGGCACATTTTCCTGAAAAATGACACGCAAAAAAGTTTTCCACCTAACTCATCCACAAAAATAATTAGCAAGCAGAAAAGAGTCTCGCTTTAAAAAGTGGGCACACTTGAGTTAGAATCGCATATTTGCTAAGATTTTAATTGTACCTCTCAAGGGGGGGGCACGGGCCGGCTGTGCCCCATGGATCCGCCAGTGACATCAATATCTATTCATCATGATACATCATGATGTGGACATGAAAACATACTTTTATTACAGAATGTTCAGTTATTTTTGTTTTTGTTATCCAGGTTAACTAATGAAAGTAGTTTGAAGTAGACCCGAACTTGTTTGTTTCAGAGGGTTAATGGTTGCACACATTGGTGTTTACATTTAAAAAAAATAAAAAAAGGTGGATATGTGCGCAACATAAATATCCTATATTATTATTATTTAAAAAAATCGTTGGGTTTGCATGTGTAGCGCTGTTCTGCTTACGAATTTACGATCCTTTCGTCATGCAGTCTCTAATTGAAATCATTTTGGCAAGAAAATGCTTGAGTTTAGTTATATAAATGACAGAGTATAGATCTTAAATGACGAAAAACAACATAATATTTAATCAATTTTTATAGCCCATTTCGTCGACAAGAGTCCGGTCAAGGATGATAATTATTATGATGTAGCATATCTCCATCATTTTTACCTCTGCCATTTTTACCTCTGCCATTATTACCTCTGCCATTTTTACCTCTGCAATTTTTACCTCTGCCATTTTTACTTTTGCCATTATTACCTCTGCCATTTTTACCTCTGCCATTATTACCTCTGCCATTATTACCTCTGCCATTTTTACCTCTGCCATTATTACCTGGCACCCCTATATTACCCCTACTAAGCTAGTCTACCGATTTTGGTGTGCACAGCTTTTTGAGGAATTACTTCCTGCCGGTACCCATTTACCTCACCTGGGTCGAGTGCAGCACAGCGTGGGTAACTTTCTTGCTGAAGGAAAACACGCCATGGCTTGGAATCGAACACACGTCCCTCAGATTGAAAGACGAGAATCTTCACCACTAGACCACGATAAAAATATTGTTGAAAGAAATGATTTTGAACATTCTTTCAAATCACGTTCAAAGTTCATCAACATTAAAAATGTAAACAATGTTCATTAACATTTGAAATACTAAATTTCTGGTTTACTAACCAATATCAAACCACAAAATTTGCAGATAAATCTACAGAGAATATTCCTGAATATGTTTATTATAATGTTCACAAATATGTAAAAGGAAGTGTCTGTTGAGGGTGTTGCCTTGTATATTTCCGAAAACGTTTAATTCCTCGAAAGACCAGACTTGACTGTAAATAATCCATTCCTTCAAACTATTTTTATTGAAATTGTCAATGTTAACTCTAAGAATATAATTGTTTGAAACGTCTATAGATCTCCCAATACTGAAATTGATTCGTTTTTACATGATATGGATTCTTTGCTTTCTGAAATACACAATTAAAGAAAATACTATACACAATGGGAGATTAAAATATCAATTTGTTGAATATTGATAGCCACACTAAAAGCAAAGAATTTGCTAATACTATGTTCTCATACAATTTATTCCCAGCAATCAGCAAGCCTACACGCACAAATCTGCTACCGTTATAGATAATAATTTTACAAATGCAATCCAATTTGAATATGAAAATGGGCTACTATATTCTGACATTTCAGATAATTTCTCAATATTTTATATTGCAAAAAAAGTTTAATAAAAATTCATTTTCAAGGGAACTGAAGAGAATTATAAATGATGCTGGGATTGATTGCTTTAAAAAGAAATTGAGCTGGCTAGACTGGAAACCAATCTCTGCATCCAACAATGTCAACCATATCTATACTATTTTTATGATGCCTATAATGAATGTCTTCCTACTGTTAGTAGGGGTGGGCAAATAAAACCTTTTTTTTTTAATTCAATTTCAAACAGGTGGATTCTATGGCTATTTTTGCTGCTGAGCCCAAATCCGACAACCATTTTGACCTACGATGTAGTTTGATATTGGTTCCAAGCGATTTTTCAAAATGGCCGCCAAATTCCTTCCAAATCAGTGTTTTAACAGGTAAATCCTTCAATATATATACAAATAAGGCCTGCAATGTATCCAACTATATGTTTTCATGGTCATTGAGCACTAAAATATACGAATCAGATAAGTTGAGCCATTTAAAATGATGAGTTTTGGTAAAAAACAGCGTTTTGGGGTCAATTTTGGTAAAAATTGCTCCCAAATGACAATTTTTTGTACATAGAACTTGATTATCTGTTCATCTGTAGTTTGTTATAAGTGTAAAAACATGTTTTCATGGCCACTGAGTCCAACAATACATAAAACATACATGTTTTGGTCACTTGTACAGTCATTTTCAGTCAAAAATCACATTTTCTGTATTTTTTGGGTAAAAATGACTAAATACATACTGCAAATATTCATGTAACTACAACTTGTAAGTTGTCTATAAACTCGTTTTTTATTGTGATTTGGTAGACAGTTACAAATATCAATTGTATCATCTTAATGAAAAGAATCTGTATTTTAGTGTATTTTTGTCAAATATTACCCCCCCCCCCTTCCCAAAAAATAAATAATTTCAAAGCAGCTAGGATATCAGATGCATACAAGTCATGCAACTATTGCTGTGTGTGTGTATATATATGGGCATTCCGTAAAATATGTATGTCCAACCCCTATATGTGGGACCTTCATGATTTTTTGGTCTCTAATTTCTTGTTCATTTTACAGTCTGTAATTTTCTCAAAGGACCATGAATTGGTCAGTTTATGAAGTGAAGTAAGACTTGAGAAAAATGGGGGTTGGATGTACAAAAAGGTTGATCATTTTATGGAATAAATAAATAAATATATATATATATATATATATATATATATATATATATGAATGTTTTCAGTCTTACTGAGAATATATCCACATTATTTATAACGAAATGAATAATATCAAATACCAGAATTATGTACATATCTTAAGCTGTCAAACATAAGGGAAAACAATTTACCAAGCATTCATAGATCCCATGCATATTTCCTTGCTTTTTAAATTAACCACTTATAAGTATATTCTTCCTGGAACTTTAATAGTTCCATCAATAACTATGTTAGTCTAGCTTTTAAAAAAAAATACAAATCGTACCCCAAGTGATAATACACAGACAGGCATTGTTGCTATTATCATGATTATTGTCTGATTTTCAGAAGTAGTCAGTTTTGGGAGTCTGACTCTTAGCAAGTCTATGTCTTACATATAATTACCTGTATACATTATCTTCTTAAACTCAACTTACATGAACATGTCTGGAGGATAAAGGGAAATTTTCATTCTTATTCATGTTTTGTCTACTGTATCCTTATCACCCATTTTTTTTATGCCCAGCAGTTCCATCATCATTATCATGGGGAATATGGCAAGATGACCCATTATTATGTAGATATTATGTAGTATAAAACAGCATGTGAAACATTCATTCTAAATAGTTATAGAGACTGTGAATTTGTTGATATGAACTTAATTGATGAAATATTTTGATTGAATATCATGCCATAACATAAACTCCCAAGCAAGTACTGAATTTATTGGCTATGAACCCTTTAAACGTTGGTGCTGAATTATATTTTCTGCCACCCAGGGTTTCATAAAAAAAAATTGTCAGAAGTGTAACAATTGCTGTATTATCTGATAGTTACCATGGTAACAGTGAGTTTTAGTCAATTGTTCTTAAGGAAAGTTGTGGAATGCAAATGGTAATGAAATGTTCCCCAGTATGCTATAGGCTCAAAGTATGTATTCTGTATACCGATATTTTTCAAAAAAAATCTTTTCTTGTTTTTTAATTAACACCATGACGATGCTTCTAATCTTATACGTACGCTAATATTTGAACTCAGCACTCTTGAAAATATTTAACAAGATAGATGACACCCATTTTATGCCGTTCAATTTTAAAATAGTTCCAAAATGCTATTTTTGTGAAATTAGCGGGAACTTATTTTCCCAAATGTTTGACAACATAAAATATGTGCACTTGTCCTCTTGTATCTTTTTTCATTCTGTTATAATTGATGTGGAGATACTCTGTGAAAAACTGAAAATATCCACTTATACAGTGTACATGTATATAGTGTGTATATATACAGCAATAGTTACATGACATGCATGCGTGTGAAATCCTTCATTGTATTCATTTTTTTTGGGGGGGGTCATATTTGACGAAAATCCACTAAAATACACATTCTTTTAATTCAGACAATACAATTGATTGTAACTAACAAATAGCAAGAAAAAAAAGGTTATAGCCAGATTACAAGCTGTAGTTGCATATTTGCAGTCTGTATTCAGTAATTTTTTCCGAAAATTACAGAAACATTATTTTTCTATTAAAAATGACAGTACAAAATCCCAAAACATGTCTGTTTTATCTATTGTTGAACTCAGTGGCCATGAAAACAAATATTTAGACATATGAAACACTATAGATGAATAGATTATTGAGGTTTTATGTACATTGTGATTTTGAGGCAATTTTTACAAAAAAATTACCTCAAAATGCTGTTTTTCACCAAAAATCTGATTCATGTATTTTGTGCTCATTGACCTTGAAAACATATATTTAGACATATGGCAAGCCTTATTTGTATAGATATTTAAGTATTTACCTGTTAAAACACTGATTTAGAACAAATTTGGCGGCCATTTTGAAAAATCGCTTGGAACCAATATCAAACTACATCGTAGGTCAAAATGGTTGTCAGATTTGAGTTCAGCAGCAAAAATGGCCATAAAATCCACCCGTTTCAATTTTTTTTTGTCATTTGCCCACCCCTACTGTTAGCAGTGAAAAAAACACGATTCCACAAAGCACGGATTTCTTCTGGCATCATGAAATCTATAAAAAAAATATCCTGCATAAAATCTTTCATAGATACTCTGGACCAGAAACGATTTTAAAAACTGTTTGGTAAAAGTATTTCGGTTTGCTAAACGAGAATATTATAATAAAAAATAACACCTTAAGAGGTAACATGAAGAAAACATGGCAAGAAATTAATATCATATTGGGCATGTTGGGAAAAAAAACTCAAATTTCTCTACCAACCAAAATGTTTTAGACTAATGAATTTTTTTATACCAATCAAATGAAATCTAATTATTTCAACAGATATTTCGCAAATTTGGGCAAAAATCTTGCTCAAGTCATCCCCGACTCCGACACAGAATTCATTTTTTTTTTAAGGATAGAACAATATTCATTCAATTATTTCGGTTTGCTCCTCCTTGAAATCAACGTTTTCCTGTGGCTCTGATGATATCATCCCATCTATTGTGAAAAAATGTATTTATCAATGTGTCCATCCACCGTGTCATATTATGATATGTCTCTTGAATATGGGGAAGTTCCTAATGCATTTAAAAGAGCTAAAATTTATCAAATTTTCAAAAAGTTGACCGTAAAGACATTGTCAATTGAAGAGCTCACTTGCAAAATGGGTTAGGTCCATTTTTCATCAAATTTGATTTTTTTTTTGTCTCACTGTATAGATTTTTAATAGCTCTATAAGATGATACCAAAGAAAAAATGAAATTCCCATTAAAAAGTGATCTAAAATGGCAAAGCAAAACCATTTTTTTTCAAAAGGGGCTAGGTCCATTTTAGTTTAGTTGCAAAAGGGGTTAGGTCGACACAGATTTTTTTTGGAAAAGAATATTTACAAAAATATGAAGACAGGTGGATTTCATTTATATCCAATTTTATGTTCTCATGGAAGGGTATTACGAAAATTTAGTTTCGCATATTGCAATATGGAAGAATTTAAAAAAATGATTTTCTTGGAGTGGACCTAACCCCTTTTGCAAACAAATTATTCTGAAGAGCTCATTTGTCAAAAGGGGTTAGGTCCATTGTTCATAAATTCTTATTGTTTTCTGTCTCAAATCCTCTAAATTTTTAGTCGTTCTGATGAAAACAACGAAAATTTGAAATTCTCATAAAAATGTGATTAAAAGCTGCAAAGAAAAATCACCTTTTTAATAAAAATAGATTGGATTAATTTCAGTTTAGTTGCAAAAGGGGTTAGGTCCACAATGATAATTTTTACAATATATAGAAAATTGAAGACAGTTAGATTTCTTTTATACCCAATTTTATGTTCACATGATAGGGTAGTACATGATGACAATTTAGTTTCTCATAAGAGTATTGCAGTGAGAATAAAAAACATGGTTTTTCTCGGCGCATACATTCGTAATTCCGAAGCTTCGTTAATCCGAAAACGAAATAAGGTTCGGATATTCCGAAGGTTCGTTCTTCCGAAGGTTCGTATTTTCGAAGGTTCGTTAGTCCAAAAACGAAGTGAGGTTCGTAATTCCGAAGGTTAGTTAATCCGAAAACGAATTGAGGTTCGTAAATCCAAAGGTTCGATAGTCCGAAAACGAAATAATTAACGAACGTTATTTCGTTTTCGGACTGACGAACCTTCGGAACAACGAACCTTATTTCGTTTTCGGATTAACGAACCTTCGGAACATCGAACCTTATTTCGTTTTCGGATTGTCGAACCTTCGGAATAACGCCACAAATGTTCGGATTAACGAACCCTTTTACGTTTTCGGATTAACGAACATCGAGGTATAGGCAATTTACGTGTTTCGGAATTACGAACCTTCGGAATAAAGAATCTTCGGAATAAAGAATCTTCGGAATTACGAACCTTCGGAATTACGAAGTGTAACCTTTTCTCGGAATGGTAAAAAGTGGATCTTACCCCTTTTGCAACTAAACTCTTCAATTATAGACCAATTTCTGTTTTAACCATCTTCTCAAAGATACTAGAAAAATTGTTTTTGAACGTTTGTACATCTTTTTGAATCATAACAATATATAAATCTCACAACAATTTGGTTTTCGTTAAAAAAAAATATTCAACGTATATGCCAATATTTCACATGTATGATCGTATAATGCAAGAAATAGATATAAGGGTAATTTCACCATTGGTATATTTTTGGATCTCTCGAAAGCATTTGACACCGTTGACCATGACATACTTCTTTTAAAAATGAAACATTATGGAAGAAGAAGTCTTGCTCTTGATTGGTTTGATAATTTGATAATTATTTATCGAATCGCATGCAGTATGTTGTTGGTGTCAAGTCAACTCTCAGTCATGTATCACATGGCGTTCCGCAAGGGTCCGTCCTCGGCCCCTTGCTTTTCCTCTTGTATATCAATGACCTTGTAAATTGTTCCTCAATTCTTAATTTCATACTCTGTGCTGATGATACCAGTATTACTCTTTCTCAAAAAATATTATTCCTCTCATTAACACCATAAATATTTAACTTCGTAAAGTCGTTGTCTGGCTTCAATGCAATAAACTGTCACTAAACGTTGAAAAAAATAAATTTGTACTATTAAAAAAAAAAAAAAAAAAATTGGTACTGACATTCCTCCAGTTATTATGGATGGCAAGATTATTTCCCAGGTATCAAATATATTTTTTTTAGTATCAAGATAAATGAATTTCTATCCTGGAAACCTCATATTGATGATTGATGCACTCGTTTATCAAAAAGTACTGGTGTCCTTCGCAAATTGAAGTTTATTTTACCCATACATGTATGAATTTCACTTTATAATACTTTGGTTTTACCCCCATCTCACTTATTGCTGTATGCTATGGGGGAATGGATTCAAAACACATTTAAATAGATTTCAATAGTCACACAAACAAGTTATTTCTTGATTGTATAATATTGAAAATTTGTGACTTGGCTCTTATGTATACTTATATATTTATGTACAATTACCATTCAAATCTCTTGCCAAATATTTTTAATAATCTCTTCAACGCAAATGCCTCTTTCCATTCATCAGATCTTCACCAATATCTTCCAAAAACTAAAATTACCCCCAAATCCTATGTTGTAGAGGAATCAAGCTGTGGAACGATTGAAATAATGATATTAAACAAAGTAAAACCCTAAATAAGTTTTAAAAACTTTTGAAAGTTGAATTTTTCTCTCAGTATAAAAACTCCTGCCAATGCCACACTTGTTTATTTCTCCTATATTAGCCCATTGTTTCTTTATTCTTTTTGTTTCTTTAAATTGTATTTCAATGTTATTTGTTGTTCACTCTTTATATATGTCTTATATTTATTCGTATTTAATTGAATAGATGGTGGTGCCCCATCCACAAGTTTTTTTAATGAAAACTTCCAGGGGCTCCCAATCCCATGTTTTTATGTAATTTGTATATACCTGTATTTTTTATGATTGATTGATTGAAATAAATTTTGAATTGAATTGAATTGATCCATTATCAGATTATTATCCCCTCGTCACATCCCCCCCCCCCCCATTGATCTCTACTTCGCCTGCACCCAGTTTCCCTAACAATCGTTGATTTTCAAGTTTTAAAATAACTGAAAAGCTCTTGTTCAGGATGGGCGCTCTGCTCATGGGAGAGTAAGAACGAGTGGGGTGAAGACCAAAGAAGAGAAAGGGGCAAGAACAAAACAAGATACAGTAACATTAAGTTGAAACTTATGGTCTCAACACAAAGAAAAAATTCGAAATTACCGCGAATTTTCGGCTGCTAACTGCAGCCTTCCTCAGCGATGACCGAGTGGTCCGATTTGATCACAGCGATTGATAATCGTGTCGTAGATTTGCTAAAGATTCAGTGATGGCTTCATGATTTTTTTTCTCGGCTCTCCTGTAACATTTTAATTTCTACTCTACTTTTATCTGATTTCTACTCAATCATATTTTTGTTCTACAATTACATGTACCCGTCTTTTGTGCTCTTTTAAAGTATTTTCTTCACCCTACCAGGGCCATTTTTCTCCCTCTCTCCCTACCCCCCCCCCCTCCTTTTCAAACCAATCTCCTATTCCCCATCCTCTCTCATTCTCTCTCCATCTCTTTTACATATCTCTCTCTCCTAAAGTCAATGGCTCGCCTGACAAAAACATAAAAACTCCTCAAAATCACACTATCTAGATTTTCTCGTTTTTTATTCTCCTAAACTCCACCATACATTACGACAAACAGTGGGTATGAAATGGGTTGCCAAGTGCAACCACTCGTAGGAGTCTATAGCAACATATACAAATGCATTACACACTCCGAAAATTCTACAAATTTGCGAGGATTGTGTACAAAGCCTCGTCAAATCTCGACTGCGGAGTAATTCACCCACCCCTATAAAAATACTGTAGTCATTATGCATCACAACACTCCGCATATAAAGATTCTCAAATATTTCTAGGACCAACTATATTCTCTTTTATAGTAAATTTCATTTTTTTTGCGCTATTTCATGGGATATATGTGTAGATCAAGCAGGAATATATATGCATCACAAAGTTTAATCATCTTAAACACACATAGGGCAAAAAATGGAACTCTATAATATAAAGCGTACATCATTATGATCATCAACCAACTTCATAGTCGTACCTATCTTCTCAGAATACACACATCATTTTTTGTATCTAAATCTAGAATATAACTTTTTTTCTTACTGAAATATATAGAAAATCTTAATCATTGCACTTTATTTCGGTTAAAAATAGTCGTAAAACAGTTTTCTTCTATAAACAAGATAACGAATATACAACATAAATTAATCGCTTTGCTCCGAGTATCTGTATAGGATGAAAATATCATACCCCTTGAAACAAGATCCCTGTCACGTATTGCAATGTAACAATATCATCTGGCTTTGTCTCAGAGTCTCGTAAGATGGCGCTAAATGGCCACATATTCAATTTGAAAACGTGTATAATTTAAACAGCTAGCTGTCAATGTCTAGCTATGTGTATAAGGGGGCTGTAGAATGAATTTGAAAGTTGAATTAATACATGCACTTATTTCTCAAGACATATATTGTTAGACTGCAGTACATGACAAGAGCATGGGTCTACACTATACAGTACATAATACAATGGTACACGTAATGTGTTTATAATGAAAATAATACATTTTGCCTCCAACAAAAGCTAATTTTGACTTAAATAAAATTTCATAACTCACAGAGAAAAAAAATGTTTAACTCCTATTAAAATGAAGCTTCAAAACTAATATTTTGTGCCGTGAGTTGGCAATCAATTTCGTCATTGATTTTCGTAACAGCTCACAACACAAATTTAAAAAAAATTACAACTTTAAAATGGCTTCTGAAAAGGGGAGAAACCAATCCAGACTGGTAAAACTCCCTTCTTTTCCCTTGACAAGCAATCACACACTTGATACAGTTTTGTTCAATTAGGCATCGCATCATACACCATGAGAGGGGACCATGCACCGCTCTCTCCCATATGGCAGGCTTTCTCAATACAACACACCATCTCCTACAGATGAACAGGCAAGAATCAAGAAACATTAGTTTATCCTTTCATAAATACTGTTAACACATTAACAATTCTATCTATACACTATAGAAAAATAGATGTATTTAGCTAAACACGCATTCCACTCCAACATTAAGCTCATTTTTTTTCAATTAAATATACAGAATCTTCTCTGTAGATAGGGAAACTTCCCCCCCCCCCTCTAAAAAAAAGGTCAAAAGATATGTTTTTTAACATCTTCTCACATCATATTTTACACATCGTGTGCAGAGCTGCCAACCTGAACAAGAACATTTCAGTATATTCAAGGCTGAAAATCAGTATTTTGGTGAGGAAATTAGTATTTTCACAATACCATAGGACAACACATAAACTTAAACTTTAGAAATCAGTATTTTGCATGAAACCATCAGTATTCTTCTCTATTTTCAGTACTAAATACGGAAAGTCAGTACTACTTGGTAGCTCTGCGTGTGTATGCATGAAGTCATATTTAATCTATAATGTTGTTATATATCAAACACAGCAATGCACAGTGAAACAGAGCCCTGTAATAGATGCAAGTAATATTTGCAATCAATTGTAACTGTAGAACATGGTTCCCCATGGGCTTCCAGTCACACTCCGTTGTATGATTGATCGCATCTTTGATTGATCGCATCTTTGATTGATCGTATCTTTGACTGCCACAGGGCCAAGGTTGGCTTTCACAAGACGTTGATTCAAAATTGAAATCATGCCGATATTCCAGGATTTCATGCAGTATACAACACGCCTCCTCATTGGCCAGATCGTGCGCACTATAGCATAATCTGCCAATGAGATTACCTGTTCCATTTTGTATGTGCCTAGACACTTATACAGGACTTTCAATTTAAAATCCACCTTTTTTTTTAAATACACCACAAAGTACTATTGCGACCTTAAGCCACCCTTGAGGAGTATGCGCAGTTATAATGAAACCAGCTTGTTTAAATCTGACATACATGTAGGCATTTTTATCCTATTTAAATAAATGATTAGAAGAAACACATCATTATAGAAGAATCACTCATTATACTAGCAAACTAAGGAGTGGTCTGATATTTAAAGCAACATACCCGCTAAGCCTGCAGGGGTGGGTTAACTTTGGTTTATGATTAATACGCATCGTCAAGCTTGTATACACTTTTGGCATCGTTCCACGAAAGCATCACATATACACACGACTACATATATCTACAGTACATACATGATCTATTGCAAGAAGGTTTCAAATCCGTACTTAAGTCCATCCAGCTCCGACACGACCACCATGTGAAACAGCCCGCCATTCACACTCTATACATTCGCCATGTATATACAAATTATTTACAAAAGGATAGGACATAGTATGTACACTTTACACCGCAAATTACATTCTTTTTACCAAATGTAGCAAAAATATCATTTGTATGGTGACACTATCTACACAACAAATGTTAGCAATTTGGGAATATAAATCTTGAAGTGAAAATACCATTACAATCCCATCCCAGTCTTCTAATGAAAAGAAATTTAAGAAAGGACTGATATATAATGAAAGAATGCAGTATACGTGTATAGTCTATGGCTGAGAGAAGGACATTGCTAAATGTATACAATATACAACACCGACTGCATACATGAGTCATCGATAAATGTACTCTTTGAGTAATACAATCCCAATTCGGCAACAATTTCTGCAGAAAAATTCCATGATTCTCAAAAGAGAGTGCCGTTGCAACATCAGTAGTCCTCTCACAAGGCATTGTGTACATATTTTTGCAACAATTTCTGCAGTAAATTTCCATAATTTTGAAAAGAGAGTACCGTTGCTACATCAGGTAGACCTCTCAACAGGCATTACATACACAGCCCATTGAAGGATTCATCTGCTTGAAACCATAATGAGTGACTTCATTCATCCGTTGGCCACTGAACGCATCAACTTTGAGAAGCTTTAAACAGGAGCCACCATACGAGACAGTAGACAATGGGTTAACTTTTAGGTCACAGCAGTTTGGACCTCGACAGAGCATACTAAACAAACCACTCTCATTACAGTACACATTAAAATATTATCCAACAACATTTCTCCAAAACCATTAATTGTTGAATTTTTTCAAAAATATCTTCGCTATGTTATTCCAAGATATACTAAATGCTGAGACAGACCAAACTGAAATAATCAATCCCATTTGAGGTGGATTTGACACCCAGATATGCATTTCAACCATTCAGGAAATTTGCATTATATTATAATAATGTCGGCTTGTATCTCGATACAAACAAAAACAACAGCAATTCAAGATATGCATTAAAGCACAGAACAAGGTCTACGGAGGAAGAAAAGCATAGCATTTCACCACATAAAGCTCATCTAGTTACTGTTAAATTACATTTCTATTCAAAAAGCTGCAGCAAATTACATTAAGAATTTCATTGAAATGTACAAGAAAACAGTTCACGGTCAGAATTTCATCGAAACGTACATGCAAACAAGTACACGGTAAGAATTTCATTGAAAACGACAACTTCATATTCTTCCAAGGTAATTCATTCCCATGGAAACAACACCAAAGCCACTGAAAAAATATCCAACGAAGTAATATCGTCACAAAGTGCATCCTTCATATGGGAGAAACCCATTTATACAATTCACAGTCGATAACAAAAACATTGATGGAATGATCATATCCAACTGCCCGATACAAATATTTTCTTTTAAAAAAACACCCAATAACCTACCACTGAATTTTTACCTGCCGTCATCCGAAATGCAATTTTAAAAGACACTACTCCGCCATGAGAGTGAAGGAAAGTCATGCATTGTCATGGCAACGTACGAGTATGAAAACCACTATACACAAGCATAATACCACTTCCATAGTCACACACTGTAATATTTCTGAGAATACTAGAACATACTTCATTATCACACAATCTTAGTCAAATAACGATCAGGGGCCCGCAACACAAAGCGTAGCAATCATCGCAGAACATTTTTTAACGATAGATTGCAGAGACGACAGTGTACAGTCAATCGTTAACATCACGCGTACGATTAATCTTTGCGTTGCGGGACCCTGGGCCGCGTAACATGAAGCTTGGCGATCGATCGTGGGGCTGGTTTTTACCATTGATCATGCACAATACTCAATGCGATCACTCGTAGATATTGGCCCAATGATCAATTGCGAAGTTTTATGTAACTTGGCCCTGTACACATGCAGCATGAATGTATTTAGACACTTATGTGCTCCAATCCTTTTCCCGCCTCTTCTTACGGTTTGTAAACGTGAAAACTGATAGCAGAATACACATGCAAACCATTGAATTCACGAAAAATATACATATAGTGCGTTCACACTTCACTGTGCAAACTGGGCACACCTTGCTTGTCAAAAAAGGAGCTTTGTGTGAATGGGTTTCAAACAATCTATCTGATATTAAGTGATATTGATATTTTGATTTTGGGACAATCTCTTTGGGTCTGATGAATCAGTATTAGACAAAAGCATAAATCTATATGATCTAGGTTATCACTGAGTTTCTAAGCAAGTAGTTTACCATATTTCCTTCCATATTTGTGTTGCTTTCAAACTTAATATTCAAACAACAATTTGAGTCACCATGATTAAAAAGGGAAGGGCAAAGAGATGAGCTGGTTAATTTTCCTGAAAGATTATATTGAATACTCTATCACTTTCCTTCCCAGTTCATTAACTGAATTGTCATTCATGTCCCATAACATTCATAGGTTTAGCAAAGCTCAAGTTCATTTTGGTCATTTGGTGTAGATTTGGGAATAAGATAATCCACATTACCTTAGCCAAATTCTTCTCATAATGGTACAACTTAAACGTTATAATGAGTTTTATCCATGCGAAATAGAAATTGGGTTAAAAGGAAATGTAATATTTTGATGGGGTTTTTTTTCTTCAAAAAATACAGATTAGGAAACTTTCCAGCATATGATGTACAGTATGAAAGAATTTGAAACACGACTCCAAGGCACTCAATGAGTACTAGGGTACCCAGAACTGATAGATTACCGGATTTAGCAAATCACTTTTCCTCGATGCGAATTCCTTTTTTGCTCAAAAGTTCCAACATTTTCAACAATTAGATTGATACAAATCGTCTACAGGTCATTTATCCATAAGTCAGTAGATGCAACTGATCACAATTTACATTCCCGATGCAAATACCATGATGGTATTTTGTCATAAAATTTTTGTCTACTTCCTCTCCTGGGGTGTGATTCATGTACCATGTAGTTAGTGATTTACACTGACTATTGTTATAAGCTACTAAAATCCTTGGATCTGATTGGCTGAGGGGAGATTAGATAGTGAAAATCCCTGACAGAACTTTACGTGAAATGCTCCCTCGGTTCATGGAGCGAATAATCAGCAACTTTGACAAATTTGCTCTGAGCCAATCAGATGCAAGGATTTCCATAGCTTATAACAGATATGTATCAGAAACATTCCCCTGGTCAATATACTACAAATTCATTGACACAATACAATTGAAATTAGCCTCATCTTTCAAGCTACGTTGACAGAATTCAAGAGTTATGTGAACATAATCAGTGCTCATTCCTATGAATATTCACACTTTTCTTCATCTTTTTTTTCATCTCTTGAGAAAATTCTTAAATAGCGAGAGAATGTGACCTTGCTTCATTCATACCAATCATCATCTTTTGCTTTATATTCCTCTGATATCATTCATATTAGAAATATTACTATCTCAATTTTGGAGTGTAAAGTATAACTCTTGCTTCAAGATATAAACATTATTTCCCTTCATCCTTTTTTTTTCAATCTCTTGAGGAAACTCTCAAATAGTGGGATGTCCGCGGCCTTGATACATACACAAGAATCGTGATCTTCTGCATTAGGTTCCTCTGCTATCATTCATATTAGAGATAGTAATATTTCAAATATTTCACCGTGTACATGACATCATCACATTCATGGATAAATAATATTGCTGTTATTTTCACAACCTTCCCTTGCATCTGGGCAATGGTATAAAATATGTTTGTCCGACCCTCCAAATAATGGAGATTCCTGAAATAATTTGTCTCTGTTTTCAAGTTGACACAAGAAGTCGCTATGCTTTCAAATGTTCATGGATTGAGCAGTTCATGAAGTTAAATCGAAGAGATATGGGGGTTGGACGAAAAAGGTTGATTATATTATAGAACTGCCCCTCGAACACTGTTTCAAAAACGTTTCTATGCTATAACATGAACACATTATTCATTGCACCAATCGAGCAAACGCGCTTTGCTCCATTTTCCTTCTCTGACATCACCAAATACCTCCATATTGCAAAAAGAACATTGCCTTTCTTCATCAAGTATTCAAAAAATCGCTTTGAACTTTCTTCCTTTTCTTTGGGGCTCGCTAGGCATTGTTGAGAATTGCAAGCGTCAGGATATATCAAAAGCAAACGTAGTTAATTAGCATGGTGCTCATTCACTGAGCAGTATTATTCATATTTCATGCATCAAACATCGGCATCTTAATTCGACAATCATCATGCATATTAAGTGTTTGGATTTTATTAAATTTGATTGATTTTGTATAACTTCAACAAAAGACCTATTGGTGGTCAGAATATGGTTATACTTGGGGTTCTGAATAACATTGAAACTTCATATGACTTTCATTAACATGATTTTATGTTTCATGATGATTTACATCTTTGCCTGTGAAGGGTTTATGAAGATACATTCTTCAATACAGAAGGGTTCTTCTCTTGCATTCATTTTGAAGTCCCTTGCAGATTGATAGGTGGTTGCCCAGCTATACATGTCACCCCTGAACTGGCTGCACCGGGGGTGCTCCTCCTTGCATGACAATGGTAGAAGGGCTTTCATTTTGGTGTCTGGTTAACACTCCCACTCCCTTGCAGATTGATATTCGGTTGCCCATGAAGAGCTATATGGGTCATCCCCGAACTGGCTGCTCCGGGGGTGCTACTCCTTGCATGGCCATGGTAGGAGGGCTTTCATTTTGGTGTCTGGTTCCCACTCCCACTCCCTTGCAGATTGATATGAGGTTGCCCATGAAGAGCTATATGTGTCACCCCCGAATTGGCTGCACCGGGGGGTGCCACTCCTTGTACAACTGAGGTAGGAGGCCTGCCCTGGGCGGCTTGGGCCGGCTGGAACTGGTTCACGCCGGGGCTGGCAGGATAGACGAAGATGGTCTGGCCATGCTGCAGAGCAGGGGAGGCGACCGAGATGGGGTGGAGGGCCGGAGAACCTGGCTGGGGGTTGGAGAGTTTGACCAACGGTGACATGGGCTTCGGCTGCTGGCTCATGTGCGGGGAGTAGTGGAACTTGGTCATGGTTGGTGTCCCCTGGGGGTTAGGGGAACCCCCTCTCGCCATGGGGGAAGGGGGCGGAGCTGGAGTCAAGGTGAACTTGGCGGTGAGGGCCGAGTTGGCGCTGCTGAGTGGGGTGGACGACAGGGCCATCTTACTAGTGGGATTGGGACCACCGAGGCGAACGCTCTTGACGGACGTCAGGTGAAGTTTACCGGGTACTGGAGATTTGGGTGTGGATGGGGTACCTGGTCAGAATAGAAATAAAACATCAATGCAAACATTTAATACCTTATTCATACAGCTATACAGTACCGAAGTGTGACTTCAATTTGCCCTTTTTATTAATTTCAGCATTTTTTTATACCATATTTCAGTAGAGCATGATGAAATACCTCCTCAACCCAAATTTCACTGGAATGGTCCATGGGGCCCAATATATGACCTCATGAATAAATAATTAATAATTATAAATAATTAGCCCCACTGAGATGAATATATCATTAGCCTGGTCCTAGATGTTATGAATCAGGTTGATCGTTTGATATGGGTTACAGTCAGCGCACTCCAATTATGTAAAAGCAGGGTAAATTTGAGGTATCTCCATTAGCACAGGGGTCACCAGCTGCGTGTAAAGCCATGATTGAAGGGAACGCAAACTGTCGGACACTCTTTGTGGTCTCTCATTGACTGTGTATTATAAATATCTAATCTAGCCTTCAATAAATATATATATTGAGATTGTTATTAATACTACGTAGAGATAATAAATAAGCCTCGAAATTTCATTTGTATAAAGAAACTAAAATATTTCGAAAGGAGTAGTGCTGGTTTTGTGACTTGGTAACATCATCACTGTGGTATGACTGTATCAAGTAGTGAAGTGAATTAGCATGTTATCACTCAGGTAGGTATACACTTTAAGATTACATTGCTCAGAATGGTGCATTATGGGTTAGCAATCGGGCCAGTTTTTTTTAGTAGTTGAGTGCTTGAGGTGGTGCAATTTAGGTGGCTGGTTCGTATCTGCTTTGACATACACACAGCTTAATAAGAATGATAATAATAATAGTTACATTTATATTGCCTTTCATACGATGCATTTCAGAGTGTTTTACATTGTAAATATTGATACCCCAGGCCCTGTTGCATAAAAGTTACTATTAAGGTAACTTTGCAATAACGTGGAAGCTACCATGGTAATGCTGATCAACAGCCAATCAGAATCAAGGATTCCATGCAAGTCACCAATGGATAGCAAAGTTACCATACTGCAACGGGGCCTCGGTCACAGGATCCATCACTGTTCCACACATAAAGTGCGCCGTCTCCACTCCCTGGAGAGTACCCTGGCCAGGCAACAGTTTACTTATCGATGCACACATGCCAATCGAACCACATTGACGTCCACATCCTACTGTGTGCCCACTTAACACCTGGGTGGAGAGTGGCAAACATGGATAACCTTTAAGAGATTGATTGCGACTAGTAAGCCTCACCTGGTACGACGGGTTCTCCTTCCTGGCCTTCCTCATCCCACGACTGCTGCATGATCTTCTGGCGGACTTCACGGATCTTCAGCTGGAGGCAGTTCTTGGATGGGAACATGTCCTGGTGTTTGGACTGGAATGCGGCAGTGGAAGCGGCTGTGGATCAGAGGTCATCAGGCAATAGTAAATAATATACCACGGGTGCAGAGGATCCCAATGATTGGGTGACAGCTCACACGTGATCAATCATGTATGGTGTGTAAACATGCCATTTTAATAACACCTATGACCAGTCTTGGGTAAAATATTATAACCGAGATGAAAGTACATTAAAATGCAAAGAGCCATATCAAAATTCAATAAAACAAATAATGCACACCATTCTGTTCAAGGTGTTAACATGATTACCAAAACAAGGCAACTTCCGACAATCCAAACACCCCGAACACGACAGGAACTACTAAAAGGTATGCATGTACCTTGTCTGGATAATTCTTACTCATGCCCACAGTGAAGAGCATAGTTTTGCCTACAATATCACTGAAGGTGGTGTACAATGGTGCTAAAACGTTAGTGAACCCCACCAGAAAATGCACTTCTTCATGCTGAGTGTTGAATGTCCGGCGAGCCCGGAGAAACAAACTTTGAATGTAATATTTTATCACCCGATTTCGCAATTACATATCTAAAATATGGCACAACTTGAACACTTTTAAATATGTTCCCTTTCTGGTGGGGTTAACAATTTTTTTTTAGCATCACTGTATATACCCGTATCCCAAGATGCTTTCAAGATAATCATCTAGGGGGAAAGAGAAAGTTGATTTACCAGAAGGGAAGTAGCCATTGGTCTTGAAGAGCTCCGTGACGAGGATCCGTCTCTGATCCAAGATCCTTCGCAGCGTGGAGAGGGAAGAGGACGAGGAGGACGCAGAGCGATCCAGCTCTCCTTCATATTCATCCAATTCATCTAATAGTGGGAAGAAAAAAAAAGGATATTTTATATGGAAGGCGGTCTGTGATACTGTCTTAGGTTCAGAATCCATTTTTCAGCTAATGTTGCATATATAAGGATAGTTGGGTTTTTACAGATGTGTATCAATTCAGGCCTGCCAATATCTGAAAATGGAAAAACGGAGAACATGGGCTTATTTCTTTTTTTATCTTAAATAAATTGAGAAAACGGAGAGCTCCTCTTTTTGGTTGATAAAAAATATTACAAACGGGGTAGTAAAAAAGGAGTACATGTAGTTGGCAGGCCTGTCAATTAGAAGAGATTATCTACACCTGGGATCGATCATTAACATTACCATTCGAACGATTCGACGAGGGCTCAAACCTCGAACCCTGATTCAATTTGATACTGATGATCTGAAAATTAGACCAACTGCTTGAAGACTTGAATGAATTCAACTCTTTATTCATACCTCGCATGTTGGTGGTATAGGCCTCTACCGCCGACTTGTCGCTGAACTTGAAGACAGAGTCGTCCCCGATCACTCTCTTGCCTGGCGTACTGGGTTCGGAGCTGCTCGAGCTCCTACGGTGGGGTGATTTCAGCTTGCATGGTGACGTCGGGTCGTTGTCAGAATCGCATTCACTCTTACCTGGAAGAATAATATTATAAACTCATAAACTTATTTCAGGGGAGTGATGACCAAAATAGAAAGTAGCTTATGTTGTAATATCAAAAAATAAAATGAAAATAATATCAATAATAATTTTTTTAATTAATAAACTTATTAACTTATTTCAGTGGTGCAGGTGATCACAAATTAAAGATAAATTCCAGTTGTGGGAACGATCTCAAAATTACTTTTTACAGAATTCAATATAATGATCACCAAAGTGTCTGTTTGTATGAATAAAAAATATGTGCCAAAGGATTCTGGAAGAAATTGTGTAATTGCTGAGAAATAAGCAAAATAAGCGCAGATTCAGTCTTTTCCGTCGGGTCTTTATTCCAGCAATAATAATACACTGTCCCACGTGTGCCTATATGTGTTGGCGATCTTCAGTGTGGTCGTTTTTTAGCTAGATATTATGATTTCACAAAGTTCAGTTTATGTAACTGTACCAGATCTAGATCCACGATGATATATCAATACTTTACCTTGGTTTTACAGACTTTCTCACGAAATCAGTGTTTTACTGCAACTACGTTCATTTAGCTTTAAAATAGCTGAAATTGCAAAAGCTTCTTTTCATTTGAACAAAGTAAACAAATAAAAATAAAATAAAATACAAAAATAGCTGAAATCAGCTAAAAGCTGAACTTTCATTGTGATGTTATGTTCCTATCATATAATGGCATGTTTTTATTCCTTCACAAGTCATTATTAAAAATTGTCATGAGTTGATGTGCAATTTCATCCAGACATTTTCACTTTAATGATATCAAAGTGTCTTGCCTATTGAAGGAAATTTTCTTTACAATGCTTTAATAACATCCCATTCATTTTGTACATAAAAATCATCCTGAGGCCTGTTTCATAAAGAGTTCCAACTATAGTACATTTGCCACGATGGCAACTACCATGGCAACAGAGCTCAGTAGCCAATCACAATCAATCTTTCAATGGCAGTTACAAAATGGCAGAGTTGCAACAATTACAACTCTTTGTGAAATGGGCTCCTGAGATTTGATGCAGAGTCGAGCCACTAAGGACAGTATCTTGCTTCGTGGAAGTGGTTTACGGTACACCAAGGCCCGTATTCTGAAGTCGGGTTTAACTTAGACAATGGTCTAACTCTGTGCTAAAATTATGGGAAGCCAAAAGTGTCATAACTTTTATTAAGTTGTATGTTTCTTATGTTTACTGTGCTCTTTCCTGATTCATCGATGGTGAAGACGATCATCTATTTATACTTCCTAGGCAATAATGAATGATTTCGAGAGCCAAATGAAACTGAAATAGGATATCTCTACTGTTAGTGATTTATGTAACGATTGGCTATTCATACTTAAACCACAACTTAAAACCTGAGTGTAAGTTAAACCCGACTTCAGAATACGGTCCCATGTGTCAAGTCCAGGAAAGGACTAAGGGAAAGTGGATAGAGCTGAAAGTGAAATGGAGAGGCGAGAAAGTGGAGGTAAGAAAGAGTATCTGTCGGGATTGAGTGCAGTCCTTAAAAGGACAGTAAACCAAGTGGGTGTTTCATAAAGCTGTTCGTAAGTTAAGAGCAACTTTAAGAACGACTGGTGATCTTTTCTTATGCGCTAAATAATCACCAATGCACATTTAATGGTGAATACCATTTAACACAAGAAAGAATCACCAGTCATTCTTAAATTCGCTCTTAACTTATGAACAGTTTCATGAAACAACCCCCAGAGAGGGCAGCAAAGCTTGGGTATCTTACTTGTAGATCCTTTCCTCTTCCTCCTATAGCTGCTGACGATAGCCTCAGGGGTGAGCGGGATGACGTTTCTCTCGTTGGTGTGGTCCTCTGGATGGTACTCAGGAAGCTGTCGGAACTGAGCTTCAAAGTTGACCTCCTCAAGGACCCTGGATTGTGACGTACGGAATCAATTACAAAAGAAAAACAGAATTAGGTAACTCATTGTGGCGTGAAAGGGTTAGATGCAATGGGGAAAAATAAGACTTGGGCCACAGATGTTTCTGTCAAGAGAACCGTTTCCTTGTGGACTTCTGGTACAACCAAGACGCATCACGATACAGGGTACAAAATTCAGCTCATAATAGGGCCACGAAATCAAAGCTTTGAATCGATTAGAGAAGAAAAACAGAACTACGTAACTTGATCATGTAATGAAAGAGAGGTATTGAAACATATTTTTCGATGGGGACACAGAAAACTTAGGTAGGACCCCAAATATACTTCCTTGTAAGAATAAGGGACATCCAGGACAAGACACACTATACAAGGTACAAGATTCAGCTCGTAACTGCCTCCCAAGATATCTTTGACAGAGTCCATCCTAGACAGGATGTTGTGAAGCTCGTAGCAAAACAAACATGTCACTTACTTTTCCATCCCATCGTCAATTTTTCTCTTCAGTATGTGCGAGAACTGCCTACTGCCGTCCTTTCCTCCCATTGCTCCCGAGGTCAATGCATGCGTATCCATGGCCACAGAGGTGGAAGCGGATGCCTCATCGCTGGTGGTGGCGGGCTTGTGGGCCTGTCCATTTTCTTTGGTAGGGGTGCTCGTGTCCTGTGGGTTTGAATCTGGCTGAGGGCCTAGGGAAAGAGGCTGTTCGTTGGATGGCTTCTCTACCTGTCCTGTTGGTTCTGTTGAAGTTTAAGATACATGTAAATGAAAGAGGTTGCAGTAAACACTGATTTCATAAGAATTTCGTAAAACCAAGGTTACCGTAAGTAACGGTCTATTAACCGCACCTTTTTCTCGGCAGGATAGAAGCAAAAGTCTGGGGTGCGGTTATCCACGGTGACGGGTCTGAGCCAGCCCGTCGTAACCCCTCCCGAACATGTAAGACGGCTGCCAGTTCACAACACATCGAGTGTTTAGAGGGGTATGAGCCGCGGTAATGAGAAGCGATTATTACGATTATTACAAATATTGTCCATAACAAATGCACCCACCTTCATGACACTAATTTCGACTTTATTCTCGGTTCAAAGCAGCGAAGTTCCCTTTCAAAGAGACGCCAAGCATACTCGGTAATATTTTGTCACAGCTGAGCGAGCGCGAGCGCGAAAGTTGAGTGAGCTGAGCTAGCTTGCATTGTATTGTGGTTGTAGTGCGACTTAATCTGGCGCTATTCATTTTAACCCTCGATCCCCTCCAAAGTCCCATTTCGCGCCAGCTTAATTTTTCTTTCCGTTTGCTTTTCATAAGCTACCATGTACACCACGCACGAGAGAGACGGCACGAAGCCTTAAAAACAACTGTAAAAAATGCCAATGTCTTTGTTTCTTGAACCTTCCTGTAATCCCGTATCCAAAATTCATGCTAAGACATCGAATGCTAGACAAATTCTGAAAGTGATTGTGAGTTTGTGATGCAAGAAATGTGAATGTTTCTTCCTCCTACGCCGGAAAGACACAGATCATTATTTGATAAGATGTACTGGTAGTGGTACCGTATCGTAGTTTGCAATGTACAAGAACGGCATTGCTGTGTGTGTGTACACTGTGACTGTGAGGTGAGTGAGTGTGTAAGTGGCCAATATTGTCGGGACCTTTCTTTCTTGCTAACATTTGTAGATGAATTGATCAAGAACAGCAGATTTCCGCATACCGGTAATCTCTTTGGATACTTTGAAATCTTTAACTTAGTTTTTGTTTCTTCGTAACTCAAATATAATGTGAGAAGGATTTTATTTTTTATGATTTTTTTTTAAAGTCCAAAGTTGGGGGTGCAATTAATCCACGGGTGCGGTTTATAGTCCGTTACTTACGGTAACTGTCACTATATATCTAGATGTGGTACAGGTAAATATGAACTGAACCTTGTAAAATCATGAAATCTAAGCTGAAAAACGATCACACTACGGATCACCAACACAGATAGACATATGTGGGACAGTGTATTATAATTGCTTGTAAAAAGACCAGACATTTTGGTGAAAAACATGCTCATCTTGCTAATTTCTAAGCAATTACAGAATTCCTTTCAGAATCCCTTGGCGCATGTTTTTATTCATACATATACGGACACTTGGATTGTCATTTTATTGGATTCTGTACCAACTCATTTTGAAACTTTTACAATCTCGAAGTGGAAAGAAAACGATGTTGGACGCATAGATTGGTCTAATACCCCTTTCTTTATAATCAAAGGAGTGACAATATCTGACGGAGAAATAATTACGCAAGGAGACAAACATGGGTTGCCTCTCCCACACGCAGATGTTTAATCATCATCTACCTTTCTTAACAATCATACATATTCATCAATGGGTGATGTCAAGTTAAGCGTTGGTGTTAGCATTTGTGCTGGTGTGGGCATTGGAGGGAGGAAAAATTGACCTTTCTATCCGATTCTATTGCCTTTGATTTTATTTGTTTCAATTCAATTCAATTGAAATAAAGTAAATTCAACCAATTCCATTCAATGCAATGCAATGCAAATTTATTTTACCAATAGTTGGTAACTTATTCACAGTTGGTAGTTTACTTGTGAATAAGTTTCGAAAAATGAAAATGATGGTCATCCGGGAGTGTTCAGCCCATGGTTTTATCAACGTTTCATTGAATTACAGGAAAGCCAAACCAAAGGAGAGAAGTAATCTTATTGGAAAGAGCAAAATGAGAAGAACAAATTTCATCAAAATCGGTTATGAAATAAGCAAGTTATGGACGTTTAAAAATTCTTGTTTTACTTTCTATGCGGATACTCAAATTAGCAAACACGTTTCGGAATGGCAGATTTCGTGGACAATTCTCCATTTGTTTTGTACACAAAATTTTCGGAGTTTCCCCATTATCTTTCATATTGTATCTTGCCTCCTCCTGATGATAAGATATGTCATGGGAAAACATAATTCACATCACATATGTCAAGGTCAGGAGGAGATAATGTGAAATATGTAAAATAAAGAGTAAAATCTGAAAATTTGTGTATACAAAACAAATGGAGAGTTGTCCACAAAATCAGCCATTTTGAAGCATGTTTGCCAATTTGAGGATCCCAACAGCAAGTACAATAAGACTTTTCAAACTTCCATCACTCGCTTATTTTATAACCGAGTTTGATGAAACAGGTTTTAGATTGCGCCTCTCATTTTATTCTAAGATTGATTCTCTCCTTGTATTTTTGTTCCTTTAGAGAAGGGAACCTTCATCCAGTCAAACCTGTTTGAGAAACAACCTATAAATCGGTTTACAAAGACCAGGGGACCGTTTCATGAAGCTGTCAGCACTGACAACTTGTCTTTCTCCGACAGTTACCATGGTAACAGCCAGAGGTTAGTGCCTCTCAGACAATCAAAACCAAGGATTTCACTGAAATTGTCAGCTCTGACAATTTAGTCAGCGCCGACAACTTTCATGAAACACCCTTCAGTTTCTATAACAAGTTCACTGGATACATGTACCTTCTTCATAGAAACATTATCAAAGGGAACGTGAGCCTAAAGGCCACCTGCTCATACAGACCGCTTTTGTAACATACGGCCATTACAGACAGGTTTGACTGCACTAACCCTGTGAAGAGGCCTCTTGCGACCTTTCATCCTTCTTTTCTTCTGAAACGACTGGTCCATCACTTTCTCTCTTCTCCGTGGCATGTCCCTGACCTTGACTCTCTCCTCCCTCAGCGGGCCTTATTGCAACAGATGATGATGAGGAGGAGGATGATGATGAGGGTGGGGGTGGGTCTGTGTCCATGTTGCTAGGCGACTGAAAGACAGTTTCTTCTTCCTGGATTGGGCTCTCCGCCGACTTGCTAGACTGTGAAGCAACAAATTGACCAAAGAGAGGTGAAATACATTAACTAATCAACTCATAATGAAGGTTTAAGGCCTGGTCCCACTGGCCCACGGACACAATACGTATTCATAACAGATATAGCAGACAAGCAAAATTTCAGGGTGGTTCCATTCGTTTTCATCTGCTCCAGACAATGGACAAAATGGGCGAACGATGATATCACATTGGACGGATGCTCGATGGATATAGAGCGTATGAAACACGTATGCAAAGAGTACACAAACGAATACATAACGTTTTCAAACAGATGGCAAGATTCTTTTCCGTTTAACATCCTATCTGCATCCGTAAGTGCAGTGGAACCAAGACTTTAAAGCAAGATGAATTCATAATCAATTGAATTGACATTTTGTAAAACAATTAACCACAAAATTTGCAAGAATATATGAGACATGACACGTGTATGCCACTTTTTGTCACTTAAAAAGTCGAGGACAAGATCTCATGACGAATCCTCCACCAGCGCCGCCTCACTCAGCAGTGAGATGGGTCAAAATAACCTAGCTCTATAAGGGTTAAATCAATTGATGCATTTCAGTCTTTAAACATCTATGTTTAATATCCTACTTTTGTTTTAGTTCAGGCCATTATATTGACTGGCCTTTCATATGCTTGTGTTCTTACCCTGGTTTCTCTCCTCGGCGGCTTGTTGCCTCTGCCATTCTCTTCCATGTGTTTCCTGTACAGACGACCTTTGCAGGACCTCTGGGGTTTGACCCTTGACCCCTCATGACCTCCATCATCTTCATGACCTGTCTCATGTCCACTCGGTCCTTGATTAGTACTGATAAGCTCTGGTTTGTCAGTTTCCAGTCTGTCTTTATCCCTCATCGCGTCACCATCGTCCCCCTGCGTTGCGGGTTTATCACTTGCATGCGAAAGGGGTGAAGGTTTTTCAGTGTCTTTCCTATTCACTTTCTCCTCCCTGTTCAGATTTTTTTCTTTTGTATCCATTTGGGAGTCCTTTCTGGGGTCGTCCTGGGAGTTCCTTGGCAGCTTTCTTAAGCTTTGAACAGTCTGCGCTGCATGAACGTGGCTCTCGCCACCGCCACCTTGCCTGATCGGGACATGCACGTCTACCTTCCCTGGAGCAGCACTCTTGTCTAAACTGCCCTCTTTCCCACCACTGCCGATCACATTCCTCTTCCCGCCCCCTTTCTCACTGGACGCACTCTGGATAGGTGCAAGCTTGGGCATGGCTTTGTAGCTGGCGTAGCCCTGGCTAGCTGAAACGGCAGCCCCTGATGTGAAAACACTGCCGTTGGAGTGGCCGATCTGCATGGTGGTGCCCATGGTCGTACGGCCCGTCCCTGAGGGGCTATGGGGTGGTAAGGTAGTCACAACTGGGATGGTAGCCAGGGTGGCTTTGATCTTTTTGGGTCCCGGCTGGATGCCGGAGTTGTCGATATGAAGCTGGGTCTGACCTGTAAAACAGAAACAAGAAAAAACATTACAACATGATTACCTGCTTTATTAATAATGAGGCAATTGAGTTAACTGACACAAAGGCCTTTCTCAGCAATTAAACCTACAGGCTGCGAAACATTACCTCCGGTTTAATCAGGGATTTATTCCAGAGTAATCAAACAATTTTCTATAAGCTGTACATGAGCAATACAACCAATATGCCTTAGGATTCAAAAGGCAGAATATCTAAAAACACCCAAGTTGTGTTTCAAAAAGATTAAAATATACCTTATTACACATTTACTCCCAGTTGTATATGGATTAGTATCACTACACAGGTCATCACTACATTCATCAATGACCCTATGCGCGTTAGATACGAAGTACCTGGTGGCATTAAAGAATCACACTAAGTCACATTTAAGTCTTTGTGAAACACATCCCAGAGGAGACTTCAGCATGTACAGTATGAGAGAGGGAACAGTTTCACACGAGGGAAGGATTCTTACATATTGTTGCATTGGGTGCAGTATTAGAGTGATGCAGCACCCCACTGATATTCCCTCTACCGGATGCCGCATCCCCTTGCTTGATGGAGACAGTGATTGGGATGGGCTGCCCGACCATAGTCGTCCCCTGCATCACAACCTGCCGCGTGGACGTCGTCGTCATCGCCGTTGACAGCGTCATCCCCGCCGGCATCCCCGCAGGCTGGGGACCCGCAAACATTGTCACGGATGATGATGATGGGGTGGAGAAGGAGTAGGATGCAGGGGCGGGGTTGGTCATGACGATACCGGTGATCGGTTGTGATTGAGGGTGAGATGCCTGCGGTGAAGGGGCAAGGCTCAGGACTGGTGTGAGAGGGGGTACTGTCTTGACCGGTTTGGGGGCGACGGTGAGCTGTGACTGGGGCTGAACGGGAGCCTTGGTTGCTGGTAGAATCTTAGCGGAACCTATAAATATAGAAATGATAGAGAGTTACAGATGTATCTGTATAGATTTATTCATACTTGGTCTAAAGGAGGCAGATTTTGTGTATAAGTACCTGTGAATAGCAACCACCTGTCATTAAAGGCCATTATTTTGTGCTTGCATTTCGGGTAATTCTGGGTTTCAGACTCTTTCCGAATCGTTTTTACCAGCGGCTATTCGGCTAGTGAATGACGAAGAGCACTTTGATGATTTTGATAGGTGTGTATAGCACAAGTGTAGCAAATATGAACCTGGCTATACTGCCATACTTTGGCAAAAGGAAGCAAGTTACAAAAGTATCATTTGTTGTAAATGAGGGATGTGTTTTCGTCATTTACATAGGCATCAAAGCAATTTAACAGCATATTTTCTTCAATATCTTTCCATAGAACGATAATTTCTTCCCCAAATTTGCCTGAACGTGCAACATACAAAGGGTGTTTCAGAAACAACAATAACTCAAATTTGACTGATGTGTCACTTGCTTCCTTTTGCCAAAGTTGGGCAGGATAGCAGCCACCTGTCTACAAAGGCCATATTTTGTGTGGTTCCCCCTGGGTGGTCAATAAAGACCGGTTTCGCTGTAGAGAAGTACCTACCCTGAGTATTGGTGGTCTTGACCGGCATGAGAGCTGGTTGAATCAGAGTCGGTACTTGTATCTTAGTCTTGCCCCCGTTCCCTCTCAGTGCATCCCCTTGCTGGATGATTACAGGGTTAGGAGAGGCCGCGGCTGCTGACTGAACGTACGTCACGGTCCTGAGATTGGGATGGAGTCAAAGGTCATTGTTAACTCATAGGTCTTACTTAGGTTGGGTCCTTAACACAACCCATGCTATAGTGAGATATTCTATCTGCTTCAAGTCGTTTTCATTTCATCTATTTCATGTCCAGAAATATAAATCAACTATTAAAATACATTCCAGTCAAGTCAATACAATTAGGAAAAAATGCTATGTCACCATCACTATCATTACAACTGAAATAAATAAACTAGCAAAAGCAGTAAGACTAATATTTTTTGAAAATGGTGACCCAAAATTAATTATATCTCTTTGTGGAATCTGATAAATTCTTCAAAAAAAAGTAAATTAGTTTGAACTCATTAAAAACTCTGGGGCCTGTTCCATGAAAGACTTGTTATAATTTCTATGACAACTTTACAATCAGCCAATCAAATGCAATGATTTCAGTAGCTTTAAACTGTTATTATAAATTTGTCATTTTAACATGTTTCATGAAACAGGCTCCTGGTATGCAAGAAAATCAGGATGCAGAACTGATAAACTAAATCAAATGAAATGGAATGATAAATGACCTTTGACCTTGAGGCAAGACAAACTTCTGTTGTTGCTGCTGCTGGTGCTGTGATGCCAGGAGGGCCGTATTGGAGAAGGTCAGCGCCTGAGTGGACACCGTACTCTTCCCCATGGCCGCTGCGGCCACAGTGACCACTGGACTGCACGGCTGGGTGATGATGTTCATCGGCTGCGAGCTCACACCAGGCCCTTCAAAAGAAGAAGCAATGTTGTGATGTTTGGAAAACGGTCGGGAGCATTTCATGAAATGTTTGGTCAGTAATTTGATCTTAGCCAATCGGATGCAAGGATTTCTAGTAGCTTATAACATATATCATTGATATTCAGTGTTTCTTGGAATGCTCACCTGAAGGACATTAACAAAACTTTAGCCATAATATTCCCTTACCATTACGAAAATCAAGAGCGTTACAAAGATGCTTAATGTTGAACAAATGACGAACAACAAATGGGATAGATTGAAATCAACTTCATATCGCGATTGATCTTTATTACACAAATTCAGATCAATCGATATTGAGGACTGTTGAATTCGATATGTTTTATTTATGATGTGTTTTTAATGTGCAAGTTTGGTAAATGAATTTTTTTAAATCCATCCATATTTTATCCTTCAAAATAAACATAATGAAAATTCATTTTGCCCAATTGATCGTGGACCTGACCCTTTTTTATATCATAACTAAGCTTCTTGTTGTTAATAAGCAAATTTGAGTGCAAAGTTTGCTATTTGATTAGAATTGTCATAGAAAGCTCACTCCTATTTCTTAAAATGGGAAAAATTCTCGGTATCTCAAGTCATGAAAAAAGTTGTGCATGATGAGCAGACAGCTTTATTAAACGGCCTTAGGTCTCACCTATTGTGACTCTCTGCTGAGACTGCGGAGTGTTCGTGTGGTATCCCGATGACTGAGACACGGTGACTACCTGCTGAGCAAGATTCATTGGTAACGGTTGCGTCGTGATAACCGGGATAACGGTATGGATGTTCCCATGGTTGAAGATCTGTTGGGTGATCATTCCCGTGTTGGGCGCAGCATGGTTGATGGAGGTAGCCGATATGGCATGTGGGGCGCCCCCTGGTGTCTGATTGGTGACAAGGGTGACTTGGCTTGGTTGCTGGACAGCCTTGATGGTCACCTGAGACTGGGGTTGTGTCGGGGTCAGTTGGAGACTCCCGACCTGGACGTTGGTGGTGCCGGTGACCTTCGACCCGGTGTTGATCTGTGGGATAGAGGGCAGGATGTACTGGAGCTGCGCCACTGCAGGATTCTGGGCCATGTTGTACGTCTGCACCGGAACCACGCTCCCGTTAGGTTTCAAAACCAAGTTGGTCAGGACCGTTGGGGTGGTCGGAATCTGGACAGGCGCTTCCGCTGGGGGCGGTGTTGCTAGTATCTTCCCCTGGATAGTATTGACATTGACAGCATTCGTGGCGATCATATTCGTGGTGAGAGGTTTAATGTTTGGAAATCCCGGTTTAGGAGTCGTTGGCGTACTCGGCGAAGCAATAGTCACATTAGTGAGTCCACCCGGTCTCCCGATCTGAACAACGCCACTCTGGAACTCCATACTCGAAGCACGCTGTAAGGTAGATCCTCTGCTAACAATTGCTTGGACTGACGTTGGCACTAACGTCGCCAAGTTCCCGCTTCCTTGGACATTACTCTGTATGTCTGATGTCCTCGCAACAATGACAGACGTTGGCAATGACTGGTTCAAGTTGGCCGGAGTAGACGACGGCCTGTTCGGAGCTATGGTCACATGACCTGGAACGATCACCGCCCCGGGGCTTGGTGCAATGCGCACGGTGGTTGGTAATCCAACCGAATGAGTGTTCCTGACCAATGCCTCTCGAGGTGCGGAATGCTGAGGCTCTTGTCCAGACACGCTACTGTCTCTCTGGTCCTTCCCGCTTCTATCATCCAATCCCTGATGCGATGTACCCTGATTATCCTTAGATTCATTTGTCCTTTCCTGTCCTGCAGGTTCAGATTTAGATAAAGTCTGTTGCTGATTTGAGTCTGCTTTTCCTTTCCACGGATGATACTCATGGAAAGCTTTTGCTTTGCTCCCGACAGCATCCGTCCTCCCACGCGGAGAATGCGCCTTGAACACCGCACCGGTCGGCTGGAACGTACTCTTCGTCGTCACCGGCCTGGAGGATGCTCCGTCCGTCTGATCTCCCCCGATCTCGTTCCTGATTGGTGAGTTTGAATCAGGCTTGATCTTGATTGGCTTAGGCCTGTAGGGTTTGTCAGAGGGTGGGAGCTGCTGCTTCATGACCGGGGAGAAACGCTGCTGAGGGAACGCTTTGTTCTCGATCGTCGTCTCGTTTTCAGATTCTGTCTCTGAGTCGCTGACTTCGACGTTTTCCTTGCATTCCAGATCAATGCGTTTGCTCTGTGTCATATTTCTCTCTTCTCCATTGGCAGCTTGTAACGAAATAAAAAATAATTACATTACAACAGAAGTTTTCCTGGGACCTCACTGATAAGACATCCTTACTCTTTCTTGCATTCAGGATTTCATTGTTCAGTTGAATATTTCTTTAATTTTCTATTCTCACTCACAGTGCGGGTGCTATTATATGAAAAAGCTGTCAACCAATAGGGAAAGGAGGCATCTTAAGATAATGAACATTGGTTGCACGGGCTTTATATTTTTAATTTTTATTCTTTAATCTTTATTTTCTTTAACAAGCGCACACATACTTAACAAGAATGCAAATAGCATTTCCACTTTTTTTTTTATTAAGAGGAACCCCAGGGCCCCGTAACAAAAAGGTTAGCGATTAATCGCTAAATGAAATGGCTTATCACGATCATTGTTGCACGCGCATTTTGTTCAGTAGACTGACTGGGAACCAATCAGAATTGTTCTTTCAAATTAGCGATTAATCGCTTACTTTCGTGTTACGGGGCCCAGACTTTCAAAAGTCATTACAAAAAGCATGAATTTAATCAAGAAAACAAAACATACCGATGACATCGTCATCGCCCTCCTCATCGATGACCATCCTCTCGTCATCGCTTAGCGTCTCCTCCGACTCTAGCCGAGGTCTGGGGTGCTGCTTGAGAGGGGTCAGGGGTGCGAGAGGTTTGGTGGTCGACGGTGGCTCATCACCCACCTTGGGCTTCAGGGGGGAGGAGCGGCCCGGAGTACTGACTGGACTGGGTGTGGTCTGGAAGGAATTATACAAATCATTGGAAGAGAGTTATGGTAATAATCACCTTCCTGGCTTCCCCAATACTTTTTTTCTTCAAATTCTTTGCCGAGTTCCTACGGGAGTTACATCAACAGCGACAGAATAATGTGGTTCTGCCTGTAAGTCTCTCTATTTCTATTAAGATTCTATTTAAAAAGTTTTATCCACCTTTCCTTGAATAATTATGTACATGTATAAGTGCATTGGGTTGTTTATTTTGCAATGTATCTTAATTTGATGACCTCTTTTCTTTAGCTCTACTTTCTACTTTGAACTTCCTGGCTTCTCCAATATTATGGTTCTGCCTATATGTCACTCTATTCTATGTAGATAAGGACCAAGTCCAGTAAATCAGGACTGCTAACACTCTCATACCTGTTTGGGTGTGGGAGGCGTCGGCCTTGGAGAGTGAAGATTGGTCGGACTTCCCATGATCATATGACTCAGACTCAACGAACGCTTCTTAGGTGGGAGCTGCAACATGGCCGCCGACTGGCAACGGTCCATGGGCACTGGACTCTGTTTGAAGGTAGGGGGCGCTTTCTCCTTCTCAGGGATGGGGCAAAGCGATATAGACTTTTCTGAATCAGATTTTACTACAGGGAAAAGAAAGGAAAGTTTTTTAATTAATCAACAATACAAAGATCCTATTCTTTGCTCTTGAATTTCCCCATTTCTCACATCCAATGTACTCTCAAATGTTTGTCAGTGTGTTCAAGATTATGCTTCATCTTTTAGCACTCACCAGGTACACAGGCAGGACTTAGATCAAAGTCCACACAATAGGACTCAACAGCTTTTCACTTCTTGTTGTCAGTCTATCACATCTATCATAATTATATGAGTTTATTTTAAGTTCAATTATCTCAGCATAAACAATTATTGTATAACTCCCAAGGTCCCCAGGCAGGACTGCAATCTCAGACTCGAATGGTCAATCACCTTCTATAACTCACCTGGTTCCAAAGCAGGACTAAGACCAGAGTCCGCACTATCAGACTCAAAAAGTCAAAATTGTCTATAACTCACCTGGTTCCCAAGCAGGACTAGGACCAGAGTCTGCACTATCAGACTCAAATAGTCAATAACAACGAACGTAGAGGGCAGCAACACACAAGCGTGTTGCTATAAGGAAGGTCAACTCGATACGCGCATGCAGCTGAGCTGCGCGCGTATTTTATTGTTCATGCCAACGAAATCAAATGCCGATCAAATACAACAACAAATTAGTAGCGATCAAAAAACGAATATGAAAGAATATGACTACAACAATATCAAAGATAACTTTAAAAATATGTTGAAGAATATACATACATATAAAAACATACTTTGATATTTAAAACTTTACAAATATAAGTTTCAGGAAACTAAAATCATTACCAAATCGGTGATTGTTGTTATCAGCGATTTCACCAGACGGCTGTATTAGGTGATTTGCATCAAGACGATTTTGTGACCACTCGCAAAGCATTTCGGGATTGAATATAACCACCTTATTTTCTCTGAGCTCTTCGCTGAACCCATCATCACAGTGCAGCTGCAGCGCAGCGCGCAGCCAATGCAATGCATCCGATGCATGGGTTGTTTTTTCGCCGTCCATGCCATGGTCTCGGACTCAGAGTTGAAATTTAGACCCGGATTTCGGGGATACAGCGCCTTTATTTCAGATTTATAGACTTAAAAGTCAAATGACATTTAAAATTTGAAATCTAACCTTGAACAATCATCGTTGATAAACATCAGCCCTGAAGCCATTACACTTCAAATCAGGCCAGGCAAATTAGACGTCATTGTCTAAGTTGCTAGATCTATGACGAGTCGCCTGAAGCCCCAGCGCATCATCAACGTCACTAGCTAGCTGCGCGACCGGCCCAGACTCGGCGCACCCAGGCCAGAAAAATGACCTCGATTATTACGGTGGTTGTCTATGCATTTATTAGTGGCATGGTGCAGCGAAATTCAGCAGAAGAAAATAAGAGATATGAGGTATCCTCGTCACAGGCTCAATATTCCAAAATGAGGAAAAATGTCAAAATCATGATTATTTAAGCTGAATATTTTCTTTAAAAATGAAAGTAATATATTTAATATTTATACGCAGAATAACCGATCTAATAATTGTTCATTAAAAAATATTTAAAATTAACAAATGAAAAAAAATCAACTCGACAAATTTCCCAAAACCCCACCTTATTTTTTAAAGTGGTCACAAAATTCGAGCGGAGTTGACCTTCCTTAGAGCAACACGCTTGTGTGTTGCTGCCCTCTACGTTCGTTGGTCAATAATTGTCTCTAACTCACCTGGTTCAAAAGCAGGACTAAGACCACAGTCCGCACTATCAGACTCAAATAGTCAATAATTGTCTATAACTCACCTGGTTCCAAAGCAGGACTAAGACCAGAGTCCGCACTATCAGACTCAAATAGTCAATAATTGTCTATAACTCACCTGGTTCCAAAGCAGGACTAAGACCAGAGTCCGCACTATCAGACTCAAAAAGTCAAAATTGTCTATAACTCACCTGGTTCCAAAGCAGGACTAAGACCAGAGTCCGCACTATCAGACTCAAATGGTCAATAATTGTCTATAACTCACCTGGTTCCAAAGCAGGACTAAGACCAGAGTCCGCACTATCAGACTCAAAAAGTCAAAATTGTCTATAACTCACCTGGTTCCAAAGCAGGACTAAGACCAGAGTCCGCACTATCAGACTCAAATAGTCAATAATTGTCTATAACTCACCTGTTTCCAAAGCAGGACTAGGACCAGAGTCCGCACTATCAGACTCAAATAGTCAATAATTGTCTATAACTCACCTGGTTCCAAAGCAGGACTAAGACCAGAGTCCGCACTATCAGACTCAAAAAGTCAAAATTGTCTATAACTCACCTGGTTCCAAAGCAGGACTAAGACCAGAGTCCGCACTATCAGACTCAAATGGTCAATAATTGTCTATAACTCACCTGGTTCCAAAGCAGGACTAAGACCAGAGTCCGCACTATCAGACTCAAAAAGTCAAAATTGTCTATAACTCACCTGGTTCCAAAGCAGGACTAAGACCAGAGTCCGCACTATCAGACTCAAAAAGTCAAAATTGTCTATAACTCACCTGGTTCCAAAGCAGGACTAAGACCAGAGTCCGCACTATCAGACTCAAATAGTCAATAATTGTCTATAACTCACCTGGTTCCCAAGCAGGACTAGGACCAGAGTCTGCACTATCAGACTCAAATAGTCTTCTCTTCTCTTTATGGATCTCCCCATGGATTGGACTCCGAAGCCTTCCAGGACTCAGCATCCTACTCGGGCTAGCCCGATGCAGAGATCCTGGGCTAGTCAGCTGACTGGGGCTAATCAGTGGCAGCGGGCTGGTCAGTGGGCTCATCATGTGATGTGATGGGGAGAGGAGGAGAGGGCTGGTGACGGGACCAGGGCTGGTCAGTGGACCGGGGCTAGTCAGGGGGCCTGGGCTAGCCATGGGGCTGGTGGAATGCCCGCCGGAACCCGACCCCCCGCTCGCCGACTTCTTGCGCTCCCGGCTGCACCACTTCCAGTCAGGATGGGCCTTGAAGTGAGCCTCTTTCACCTGTTAGACAGAAATACATATTTTACCCCACTTCATCAAAATCATTCATAAGTCACAGAAGATAATTTTACAAATACACAGAGTATCAATGTGTACATGCTCAGTCCAAAGGAATTTAGGACTCGGAATGTACAATTCAATCTTGTTTGATACTTCTGTCCTATTACGATTTCATCCCGTGTTCCAAAAGCTCCCCGATGATGAAACTTATTATCAAAAAAAATTGTTCCCTCCCTGCAGAATGCTAAAGTTACTAATTTTCAGTATTACTATGACTGCAGCCAAACTACCATCTTGGTGCACAAGAACTTCAAGAAATGAATATTCCTGCCAGGTTCTGATTATCTACACCTGGGTAACGTGCACCACAAAGCTGATATCTTTTCTGAAGGAAATAATGCTGCAGCTGGGACTTGAACCCATGACTCTCTGATTGAAATGCCAATGAGAGCCAACAGTTGTTAACTCACCTGGAATGCTAGTTCATGGTATTTTTGTTTCTCCTTTGGTTTGAGCGGGTACCACCAATCTCTCAAAATCTTTCTGACCATTTTATTGCCATGTTTTAACCACCTTTCTTAAGGCAGGGACTTGAACCCACAACTCTATAATAAACATGCTAACGAAAGCCAAGAGCTGTTAACTCACCTGGAATGCTAGTTCATGGTATTTTTGTTTCTCCTTTGGTTTGAGCGCGTACCACCACTCTCCCAAGATCTTGCTGACTGTTCTATTGTCTTGGTTCGGATGTCTCTGGTGGACCAGAGCTCGATGTCGCTTGCTGAAGATCATGAAAGCATTCATGGGACGCCTCACATGGTCTTTATCTCGACTCTGTGAAGAAAAAGGAGGAAGGGAAACCACTATACAAATGAATTGGCAATGGGCAATTTGCCCACAAAATGTTAAGAATACCTCTCATAAAATGAAAAACAGCTCCATAAATTGCTACTAAGTTTAATACAATGTGTCATTTGGCTTGAACTGAATTACAATAAAAAAACAAAATCATATCATCAAGCAGAGCAGCTCTATGATAATAATTCAATTAATAGATGTAACTTCTGAAAGTTTCCATGGCGAAGAAGAATAGTGTAATAGGTTTCACGGAACATCATGTATCTTTCTTGGGCAAATGTTGGTCCTAAAATGGACCACCCAAACTCAATGTTTCGACAAGTGTGTTCTTGTCGTCTTCAGGAGAATGAGCAAAGTTGATAGTGCAACAAATTTTCTAAGCACAAAATTTCTGAAGCCCTTTAGGGAGAAGGAAAAAGCTTTGAAAAGTAGGGGCTTGACCTACCTTTCTTGGACTTCTTGGTTCCTTCTCATCCTTGGGTAATGAGCTGAGAGATTGTGATCGTCTCTTACTGGGAGATACGCTATCGGCAGTGGGAGGGAAAGTGAACGCACTTGGTCTGAGAGTAAAACAGAGACAGATAGGATGAATGATCATATGTAATAATGATTACCTTTGTCATCAAGATAGCAACATAGATAATACTCATATTATGATTAACACATTTACTGCAGTTACAATTATGATGATCGTCGTCCTCGTTGTCGCCGTCATCATCATCATCATCATGAGGATGACAATGATGGTGGTAGTAACGGTGATGATGATGATGGTAGTGATCGTGATGGTAGTATACAAATAATGCACGTGCATGCAGGGCCAACTAATGAACGATGTGCAAGAAGAGCCAATGGATATACCACATCGAAGTCCGCAGGACCGAGTGCGGTATATCCAATTGGCGAGTCGAGCACAGAGTTCGTTATTTAGGTCCTCTATGCACAAGAATGCGTGCATTGTTTGTTTTATACACCCCCCCACCCATGTTACTGAGTTGCCCCGAATTATATATTTGATCTAAATTCTAGATAATTCCAGACCTCACACTATCCTGCACTCTGACGTCAGAGTGCAGGATAGTACATTTGGTATGACGTCAGAGTGCAGGATAGTACATTTGGTATGACGTCAGAGTACAGGATAGTGCATTTTGGATGCAATATTGCAATTTGCTGACTATCATGTGATCCGATTTGGACCAATCAGAAATACAGAACATTCTTGGGAATTGTATAATAATGATTATAGATTATGATTATAAAGGTGATGTTGATACGCTGATGCTCATAATAATACCCATCCCAAGAATAATCAATGAATACCAACCACAACATCAATTAGGCAAGAAGAAAGATATAGTAATTGATATATTCTAGAACAGAAAGAATCATAACTCCATAGAATAATCATAACACAAAAATGGCTTCTTCATCAAGACTGAGGAGCATTTCATGAATAGTTTTGTCATCAACAAATGTTAAAAGCTACCAAAATCCTTGAACCCGATTGGCCAAGAGCAAATTGGTCAGTGACAATCACTGCAAAACTGTTCATGAAAGGCTCCCAAGGGTTCATTGACAGGTTAAGAGAGACAGGTAGTGTGAGTGACGTCTTACCCTTCTTCCCTTTTTGGCAGGAGTCCATCGTGTTTTCCCAGGATAGTCGTTCCTTGCACCGTTCTCACTCCAGACAACTTTATCGTATCACCTGAGAGAGGAGAAGGGGAGGGAGAGGAAGAGAGGAAGGAAGGAGGTGAGAGATGGAGAGAGATGAAGAAAATGAAAGATAGAAAAGTGAAAGGTTGAGAGATTGAGAGAGATGGAGAGAGTTGGAGAGAGAAACACGGAGAATGAGAAAAAGGTGAAAGGTTGAGAGGGGATGAGAGATGGAGAGGGGGTATAATGAATGAGAGAGAAGAAGAGAGAGGGGTCGAGAGAAGGGGAAGAGAAAGAGAAGAGTAGAGAAGTGAAAGAGAGAAAGGGAGATGGGAGATGTAGAATAAAATAGGAGAGACACATAGAGAGATAGAGAGATAGAAAGAAAGGACAAGAAGAGATAATATAGGACAAAAGAGAAGTGTGAGATACATGTTCAACAGGCAAATGTCACAATTCCTTACAGAGCAGACTCTATATAATGTACAATGCATAACAAAATAACTGTTGAAAGAAAAAAAATCCTTGTAATATATTCCCACAACAAAATATACGGTATCTAGAGCAAATTATCACGATATTGTCCATTATGTGAAACAAGAATTATCCTCGGGCCATTGCATGTAGTTTGTGATCGAGCAAAATCAACATGAAAGTCTCAAATATGCACTTATGATTGTTTGAAAGTCAGCATGCAATCAAATTCGTGAGTTTAAAACTCTTGACTGAATCAAATTTAAAATGCATCAAAAAATAAAATACATAAAAGAAAGATCCTTGCGTATTATTCCCATGACAAAATACTTCCAGAGCTCCCAAGTTGTCACATCATTGTCCATTATCTGAAATATGTTCTGTCCATGGGCCATAGCAGAATCATCAGAAAGTTTGTGTTTATGCAAAATCAACATAAAAGTCTCAAATATGCGCTTCTGATTACTAGAAAATCAGCATGTATTCAAATTCTTGAGCTGGATTTGATTGCATCTCCCTCCCTAAATGGGCACCTGGACCTAGTTTGCACTCAGAATGGGATGGATTGCAAACTTAGCCATGTATATGGACCTAAGAATTGACTGACCATTATAAGCAAGGCTGCCACGGTAGTTAGCATGATGGTAATGTTACCATCAGTGATAAAGTTTAAGCCCCGAGGCTCCACCCCCATTGATGACATCATCAACTCACCTTGCATCTGACTGGCTGCTCCCTGCTGACTGCCAGGTATAGCCTGGGCTTCGCTGGGTGTCGGAGAGGAAGAAGCCGAAGGATGACTGATGTTGAAGATCGGGACCAGAGAATGCCAGTAAAAGACGGGTACATGGCCAGGTGGGACTACAACTTGGGCTACAGAAAAAATGAAGATTGCATTCAAATCAGTCTTTTGAGTAAGCTCCCGACATACCTTTAACAGACATGCCAACCGTTCCCTTTTTAGAGTAATTGTTCCTCTATATTGATATGAATACACCAATACTTTTTTTGTATGATTTGTTACTTTGTTTTAAAATTTCAGATCATGGAGTATGAATTATACACAACACGTGACACTAGCGCCGGTCCTGCAGTCCTAGACTGGTAAAAATCACTGTCGGGCCAGTAACTTGTTGCATGAAAGGAACAAGTAAATTCTTGCCTACGAGCACATGTTTAAAAGGGTGAATTATCAAGTTTTCAAGTAGAGTCAATTCACATGTGTTTTCACTGATCTCACTACAACAGGCTGGCGATTGTTTCGTTGACACAAATTTTTGAAAATACTCTTTTTTTGTCAAAAATACTTTTTTTCCTTCTAAGAATACTTTGTTTTTGCTGTAGAAGGTTGGCAGGTCTGCTTTAATGGTTTTAATATAATTCACTTGGTTTACAAACAGTTGGTCTAGATCTCAGATAGTCTAATGCCATATGGGATAATACAAATTTTGTCTTCTATCACTTTGGTGCAATTCCTGTTTGGGCTACATGTACACTACACTTGGTCTAATACCCACTCATAGCCTAATTCTAATTTAGTCTAATTTCCATCTCATCCACTTTTTTTTTTTACTTTGCCAAATGAAAATTTGGTTCATAAACAGTTCATTTTAATAACCTTATAGACTTGGTAAAAGACTAGTAAGTGAATATCAAACGAAACTGGTATTGCCTGACTGTAAGCTAGACAGTATGGTAAATGGCTGACATGGCAATTGCACCAGATGGTTTGTAGACTATCTGGTTGTAGATGAACTAGGATTAATCGCAAACCTTTGTGTTACTGAGCTCAGGTGCCCATTTCACACATTTCAGTCAGGAGGAGCACATGTGAATGAAACGCCTTTTCATAAGGTGCAAGCTCTGGACCCCTTGTGTGAGAGGGCGCTTTAATCAGACCACAGTTCCACACACGTGATCATACTTACCACTTCCATCCTTCTTATCTCCTTTGCTACTGTCCTTTGCGCCCTTTGTCACCAGCGGTACTAAAGCTGATGGTGTCATGGGGGCTTGGCCAACCTGCTGCTCGCCTTGGGGTACGACGCGCCCACCTTGAGGAACCTCTCGCCCCTGGTCATCGCTCTTCTGCCTCCTAGTTTCTTGGACAAAAACATCATCTCCAGAATGTCCTTCCTTTGACTGTGTTCCTTTACTGGTCTTATCATTACTGGGACTTGTCTGGGTTTCCTGGACGTGGATACTGCCAGACATTGTCTGATTCGGTGGAGCCAAGAGAGCAGCTCGGAGTTTGTTCTCAGACGGTGGTGGGGGGAACTCAAAGTGGCTTTTCTCTCCTTGAGGATGCTGCTGATGTGGCTGTTGCTGCTGTTGCTGCTGCTGAGCCTGTGTCGATACTGCTCTTGGCTGCTGCTTTGTGACGTTGACCGGCGATAGGATATGCTGTCCCGACAGCTGGCTAGGCGTGCCTGACGACGACCCAGAGAGCTGGGCCGAGACAGGCGATTTGGGAGTACTTCCGCTTAGTTCCACTCCAGAGTCCTGGCTATCTGTTCTCCTGGAATACTCCCTTTTGGCATGCTCCATGCGAATCTGGAGCTTGTGAGGGCTGACCGGAGTGGCAAAATTGAGTCCTGTCTGCACTGTCGGTGTAGAGCCGGAGCTGTGACCAGGCTGGAGTCTAGGGGATGTGACCTCAGAAGATCTTCCAGAGATTGGTGTACTGCTTCCCCATCGGCTTGGAGTGCCAGAGTGAGAGCCGTGTTGCATCTGAAAACGAATCAAATTCAAATGTTTCAAATGTAAGAATCAGGAACACCAGTTAGTTTTCTCACTGGACCTGGTGGGTGTTTCTTAAAGCTGTTCGTAAGTTAAGAGCGACTTTAAGAACGACTGGTGATCCTTTCTTATGGTAAACGGTATATTCATTGGCGATGGTTGAGCGCGTAAGAAAGGATCACTAGTCGTTCTTAAAGTCGCTCTTAACTTACAAACAGCTTTATGAAACGGCCCCCTGGAAAGAAACCTGGAGGTGTTTCATAAAGATGACAAAGAGTCGCACTTAAATGCTGATGCATACATGATACATATGCAACGCACAATTTTAATGTTTAATACGCAGTAGTGAGCGTCCTCTTGGCATGATCTCATCATCTGACCAATGCTGTCATGCCTTTATAACGCACGCAACTGGGCATTTAAGTGCAACTCTAAGTCATACTTACATTTTGTGAAACACCCCCCCCCCCCCCCCCCCCCCGGAACATATTAAAGCCTCATACATGGTACATAATACAAAGCCGGAAAAAGCCTGGAATGGAAACTTGTCAAGGCCTTGAATCAGGCAAAATCTGAAATATGGCATCTCTGAAGAATGCGTTATCAGATATGCTCATCTACAAGCCACACTAACCAATCTGTATAATAGTTGCATCATTTTTCAAATAAAACAAATTTCATCTCATCAATGATCAATATGAAGACGAGGTGAGGGTGTCATGAAAAGGTTTATCAGTGATTTTCACTGACCAATTTACTCTGAGCCAATCAGATGCAAGGATTTCAGTAGCTTATAACAGTAGTCAGTGATAATCACTGACTTTTTGTTTCATGAAATGCTCCCCAGTTCTATAAATTCAAACCAAAGTGCAAGAAAAATGATTTCATTATTCAAAAAATATTTTGTTTGAGAATATATCAGTATGTTTCAAAAATGCCTTAATCTTGGCATCATATTTATATTTTTTGTTGCTTCATCTGATATAAAAACACATGACATTCAATATTGAATTCCTGTCTCATTGTAATTACCAAATTTGGGGTACAGTGTACAGATTAAAACTAATATAAAATTGCATTTGATGTCTGATTAAAGATTTATTAATAAAAAATTTCGGTTTCAATTCAACTCTGTAAAAACATCTAAATTCTGAGCATGATATGTAAATAATTTTCATACTTTAGTCTTCGGTACTCTTGAAATTTGTACAATAAAAACAAACATAACTAACAATATCAATATATTTGCAGTTTCAATTTGTTCAAACAAATAACTGTAATGGAGTGAAATGAGACCAAAAGGTGGGATTTTTTTTTTAAACACTGCAGCAGAAAAAGAAAAGTTTGAAACATACTTTTTAAAGTTTGAAAAGCTTTTTCAAGTTTTCAGGATAACAAAATTGTATAAATCGATAATGAAACATTCTGCTGTTTCATAAACATTCAAGAAAAGACAGACAAATAAATGTCTTTCCCAATTCATCAATTCGGCCATGGTAATGGCGGGAAACCTGCTGACTTTTACAAATCAACATGCACTTCCAATACAGTACGCAATTCTTTCCTTCATCATTTTGCAATATCAATTCCCGATTGATCATTTCATTAGATTAGATTTTACAGTGTTAAACATTCATCAAAGACATCCCACCATGAATATCGATTTTGTACATCTAACATTCGCAAACTTTACAGGTATTGTTTTGTATTGTCCCTACCGGAAATCTTTGCACCCCCATTGCCATTCTCGTCATCACCCTCAATGGCATGATTGATGAACCATGGAGCGTTTTCATGACAAAACGTGAAGCATAATCAACAAACACATTCATCAAAGCATATAAACAATCGCCTCTCAACTATCCCTATAAATACTGGATACCCTTCTTAAGTACATGACACGATGCCTCCGGAGGAACATTAGGAAACTCAAACAAGACTACTAGGAAATATTTACCCCCCAAAAAAAAAAGAGGAGAGAGGATTTAAATGGGGGCAGCAAGGAATGCTGATGTTGTTGGAGATGAGGTCTCGGGGATGTATATTTTGAGGCGAGGTTGGACAGGACAGTCTTGCAAATAACCAATTACTTTAGTTATAGCTGTCTGGTACATGCCGCTTTGGGTGAATCGGGCATATTCATTTCGCCGATCCAGGCACATGACCGGCATACAAAGCGGACTACATATGGGAGGTGTCCTCATTAGACCCGAGTAGCGGTTGGGATCGGATGATGTACCCGCCAGGGGAGTTTTTCACAAAGCAAATAGTCCAGTGATTTTCACTGACGTATGTGTTTTCTGAACCAATCAAATCTATGCGGGGGCATCATGGTCTAATGGTAATGCCTCTCATCTTTCAATCCTAATGACGTGGGTTCGATTCCAAGCCAAGGTGTGTTTTCCTTCAGCAAGAAATTTACCCACATTGTGCTGCACTTATTTATTTCTTGAAACGCAGAGCGCATAACAGCCGTTCTGCTAAAGACAGTGTAATTATGCTGCGTTACTGTACATGATTAAACATGTAGAGCGCTTAGAGACTTCTGAAAAGGTGACTTAAGCGCTATATCAGCAAGCATAATTATTATCATCATGCAAGCACCGGTATGCACCTCCACGGATACCACAAGCAGCCGTGTCTTATAGATCTTTGCGATAGATTCAATTCAAATCAAACTCAATTTGCGATTGATCATGGCCCCGCTGTACAAAGAGTTACGATTGATCCGATCAATCGCAACTATGGAAAGCCAGCAAAGTCAACATATGAAATGCATGTTTGTTCAAAAAAAAATCTAGATATGAATGCATATCCATAAATTCATTGATTTCTTGACAATTTGGGGTGTTCTCCTTTTATTACAAAGGACATTTTGCAAATTTCCTGTAGAAAAAATTATGACACTGATGGATTTCCAGAGAGTTACAATTGATTGGATCAATCGTAACTCTTTGTACAACGGGGCCCATATCTCCTAACAACAGAAGTTTAGATCACTTACAAGTCTTTGTAAGATGGGGTCCGGGAGCCCCGTTTCAAAAAGTGTTACAACTATGGTAACTTTGCCATTATTGTGAGTCCCATAAAAAGCTTTATCGTGACTGGCCGCTATGCTGTTACGATGGTAGTTACCAAAATTGCAAACTAACCGAGTTTTAACTTCTTTATGAAACAGGCCCCAGATTTCCATCCTTTAAGAGGAATAATGACAACGGACCCACCCAGAACCTAATTTCTCTTTTCAGGTGGCAGCAGAGGTGTAATATTACATGTGGAGAGAATGGACAGGCTAGAGCTTGGCCAAAGTAGATGGCCAAGGATGGCTTTCACTAACTCTCAATGGGATCGCTGACGAGGAAATCTTGAATTTATCCAGTCTTCCTGAATCATTCCGTCATGTAAAGTAATGCATTATCACCAAATCATGCACCTTGTGTGTTTTACTTTGAAATGACTGATCAAGACATGTTTAAAATATTTGTAAAAAGGATAGAGAATGGACAGAGTAGCTTGGTCAAAGTTGATGGCCAAGCATGGCTTTAACCAACTCTGACTGACTGACTGACCCGATCGATCGATTTCGATTGATTGACCGATCGATCCAGGTTAAACAACTCTACCAACACAATGTGTCATAAGTGTCTGAATATTAATCTGTAAAGTTATTTCAATGGTAGGATTTGATGACCTCTGAAATGAATCATCAAGACATTCCTTACTATTTCAACTATTTAAGACTAATTTAAACAAAACAAACATCAGACAGAAAAGATGTTTTTGTTGCAGCATAGTCTGTTGTACGCCTACAATAATGATGATTTATACCTGTGAGATGGGCATGAAAGTAGTCTGGCTGCGGTGGCCGAAGTGGGCAGGAGACGGCGTCTTGGAAGCGGTACGGGGAGAGTGGGGAGCCGAGTGATGCTGAATCGGTGTGAAAGACGGCGTTCCCGATCGCGAGTTGCCCAGCGATATCAGCATGTTGGCAGCCTCAGCCTCGTCCATGTCAAACTTAGACGGGTCAATCTGGGGTCGCGAGTCTGCAACGAAAGTAAAGAATGAACACACGTTAAGGATACTTGATGAATATTGGCTTAAGAGGGATCAAACTGCAATGTCCAGTGACGATTTTCATGTTTACTTGGAATAGAATCCAAGACTTTTTTCATCCTTTTTCAATATTACAATTAATCTCTAAGGATACCATGGTTGATATCCTCTAATCTCAAATATGAAAATTTGAATTTTTCTATGTGCTCTTTTCTGCTGGACATCAAATACAAATGGCACGCCGCAAAACAGATGACATTACAGAATATAATCCTTTGAACCATATAAATCACTGTATCTTCTTCCAGTTTGGATATATGGCAATATCTGAAGAGTTCCGGTGAAGCATCATGTATTCTTGTCGGAGCAAGTCTTTGCTCTTCACGAGCCAGCCACAAGATTTGCTGTTGAAAGCCGCAAAGCCTTTCAGACAATAAATAGATCAACATTTGGTTTCCCTAAATCTTAGTTTGTGCCATTTTGGGAAAAGCTGAAAGATGACAACAAAGGATTTTGTCATTACCCATGTTAAGAGGAGGCCAAAGAAGGAAGCAAAACAAATGGGAGGAATCATAATTTAATACATCTAATACTGATACATATTTCCTTACGATATACACCTTCATGTTTATCTAAAATACCTATAAGTTCATCATTATTTTTAGGGAAGGAATCCCAGTAGAACACCTCTAAATAATATTTTTCTCTTTACATCTATCCAATACCTATTCATGCATGAATAAATAAATAAATAAATAGATAAATAGATAAATAGATAAATAGATGAATAAATAAATAAATAAATAAATAGTCAAAAGAGAAAATGCTGAATTTAACATTTTTAGGATGTATTTCAAAAGCTAACATTAACTACCACATAGCTCTTTTTTTATTATGCCATGCATCATTCTCATCACTCAAAAGACTAATCTAGCATTGTCTTATCCACTCCAAATTTTCCCACTTCTCACGATACATTTCAGATGACATACCCAAGCATAAAGTATGAAATTTTAAACAGCATTTTTGCTGTTTTAAAAAGATCATTACCGGGTATCCCAAATTGATTTTTTTTTAAACAGGCCAAATGGCAATAAAGATCTCCGCTGGTTTTATGATTCATAGTCTGTTATTAGTATTTCCTCATTACCGATTCCATTTCTATCACATACAAGGCTCAGACCAACCCAACATCTAGAATGTGTTCAAGCGAATAATTTTTGGTCTAGAATCATGCATTTGAAAGAAATTTGTTGCAAAATATTATGTTCACTTAAGTATTGGATCAATAAAAATAAAGTATTTTTTTCTCAAAATACTTTCTCTATGCTTCTATGCAATTGACATATGCAATTGTGAAATAATTGAATATTTTTAAATGTTTATCATATGCTGTTATGTTCATGATCATAAGATGTAAACTGTTGAAACATGCAGAAATAAATGGATGGATGGACGGACGGACAGGTGGAAGAATGAATGAATTAATGAAGAACCAAACAAATGAACAAATGAATAAATAAACAAAAAGTTTTAAAAATGAATAAATGAATGTCTCTATGAGCCATCAAACAATTTTTTTTAAATTAATTTCTGCAGCCTTTGATACAGCACACAAGCCGATAAAAAGCGTTTTGTATCATTGGCCTGAACACACCCTTCCTTTCATACTTGCATCAATTATACAGAGATGAGTCAGGTTGGGCTTGTTGAGAACAAAGAAATGAATCAACTTTTCAAAAGAAAGATGGTTATGCTACAATCACACCAGTGATCCAGACACCAAACAGACCAAAGCTATTTAGGTTATTACCAATGACATACCGTTGGTCGGTTTGGGGTCGGTTTCGTTAAGTGTGACTGAGGCAAGAGATTCACAAACACACACTGTAACTAGTAGTTGCAAAATATAGAATAGAATACAAAGGGGAAAATATAAAAAGAGAGAAATTATAAGGAGAAAACTCATATACAGATTGGCTGTGGATAGTCTGATTTAACTTAACCATCTTTTTCATAATCAATGCATTTTTTATGCCCTGCAAGAACATCGTCTGAACATACAGTGCATTCTGATAATTATACATGTTCATGGAAATTATGATTTTTAATCATCCAAATCACCTGACGGGGAAAATATATAATACATCCGAGAGCCTGGGAGCAAGGCTTTACGTCACATCGTTTGCAATGTCATCCCGACGACGCACCTCTCTCACAAACCCATGGCTGGGATACTCTCGACGTCATCGTCATATGAGCAATTTCGAGGAGAGAACGAAAGGGGGAAATATTTGCTTTTATTTTTGAGCCATTACTGTAATTGGTTGATGAGTATATATGTATACCCCTCGCTTCTCCTGAGCTATTACACGTAGAATATGAGCTACATAGTCAAGCCAATTATTCTGTCTCATTGCGATATATCGAGAGCATCATTTGTCGTACACTGAACATGTGTTAAACCAAGTTTATTGGGTGAAGTGTCGCTCTATTTTTAGGCCAGAGAACCCTTCTCATTGAAGAGTAATAACGCACATCGTGTCTGATTAAAATTGGCCAATGCAAGGCAAAAGGTGTTCATGATCTATTTCTGTGTTATTACACAATGTTTTGAACTCTTGATTGAAGAAGAAACGTGAAAGGGCAACTTTGGAAAGGGGGCAAACAAAGCAGATGAACAACCGACAGACAGAGAGAGGACAAACACAGGAGAGAAGAGAGCAGGTGGGCAACTAGATGAAATTTATTGAAGTATGAAAAAGACATATGAAATATGAGGGAGAGAAAAACTCAAATGTGAAGGAAAATATTAAGATAATCTATTGAGGAAGAAAAGAAAGAGAAAAATAAAGGAGAAAAATAAAGATAGACAAAGAGAAAGAAAAAAAGTCGCAAAGACAATAAAGAAGTAATATAGAAAGAAATATTAACAATAAATAAGTATAACCAAAGCAAAGTGAAGAAAGACTGAGATATCGGGGGGGGGTAGAAATTCACTCCAAACTTTCCTATGAAACTTGCCCTCTATATCATGATCAAGATGAATAAGAAATAGATGAAAATAGATGATGAATATTTGATAAAGTTTCTTTCAATTATGAATGGATGACTCAACTCCATGTATAGCCAAATATGTTTTGGTGAGCATCTATCCTAAAGTATATTAAAAGTGTATCATTTTGATTTATTTCATGTGCATCTTTTCTGTATTTTTTTTCTTTGGGATGTTCTTTGTAAGCTATACTTCTTTTGATTTTTTTATTCCTTTATCTAGGAGCTTATTTACAACTTTCTTTAAGTGATCATAAATGCATGTTTCTATAAACCTTCTTTTATATGTTTCTATATAAACCATCTGCTTCTTTAAACCCTCTTTTATGTTTCTACAAACCTTCTTTTATACATGTAATCCTGCTTTATATAATTACTTTAATGTTTCAATAAACCTGCTTTCATAATTTCTTTTTACTATGTTATTCAAATAATATTTTCTTAACTCATTTCCATGCACACATTGTTTTCCTTTACGATAATTTCTACACTGTTTCTTCACAAAAGTGTCAAATTCGGTAACTTTAAAGGAGAATGAAACCCATGAAACCAGCTGAATCCATATCAAAGAGAAAAATCAAAGAAACATATTGTTGAAAATTTGAGGAAGATTGAATGAATAATGAGAAAGTTATGAGCATTTGAATATTGAGATCACTAATGCCATGTAGATCCTCCCATTGGCAATGCGACCAAGATCTGTGATGTCACACACGTACAACTCCCTCGTTACTTTAGTACTTATTTCACTTATATTCTAACTTTTATAGTCTATCACAAGGTGAGGTGTTCTCTTTATGAGAGGACAAGTACAGAGGTTTCACAACATTATATCATTGATGAATCATTTTGTCATATGATTAGAATGAGCAAAAAGAGATGTTTTGGGGTATATTTTCAGTGTCCAAAAGGGGAGAGTGTCCAAAAGGGGAGATCTGTGACATCATAGATCTTGGTCGCATTGCCAAAAGGAGGATCTCCATAGCATTAGTGATCTTGACATTCAAATGCTCATAACTCTTCTATTGCTAGTCCTATTTTACTCAAACTTTTGTTGATCTTATTCTTTGATTTTTCTGCTTTCACAAAAGCTAACTTGCTCCAAGAGTTTCATTCTCCTTTAATAAAGACTGAACAGCTATAAGTGCGAGGACACTGACCAAATGAGCGCATCGAATTTGTATTAAATGACAAGCCTATCTTTCCCATCTTTCAGCCTTAGCACTTAATTCCTACTCCAGAGCCCAACCACTGCCCGTAACACTAAACTAAACTCTAAAATGACTTTACAAAAAAAAATTAATCAACTTGAAACGAACAGAGATAAAGCAGACTGATTTCATTAATCGTAAAAGGATCTGGTCAAGAAGTAAAAGCAGTTGTCTCGCGTAAAAAAACACAACCTAAGCCCTCCCCAAAGTGAGAGAATGTATATGCTTCTGAAGTTCGCATTAAGTTCAGTGCGTTTCACCATCCACAATTCAACTGCAATATTGCATAATGTCAAAAACATGCCCGGCAATCAGCGAGGAGAGGGGGTCTCATACAGGTTCTACGGTTAAATCGAGCAAAAGAAAACGGAAAGTACATTAATGACGTCTGCGAGAACATGACCGAATACTTGTTCCAATTCCTTGTATTTGCAAGCATCCAAACCGCTTCCTCCTCTTCTAATCACTGTTCAAATTTTTGTGTATATTTCCCTTTCCTCACAATCTTCGTCACTAATTTTTGTTTTTACTGCTCAGGCGAAATAGGATAATCTCTTCTTCTTTTGTGCAAAAAAAGTCTTTCACTATCTGTTTGTATCGTAATCTGTATTTCAAAGTCAAATTGAAATTGAAAATGGATAATATTCCCGAACCTGCTTCATCACCTTTTCTTTTTTCTTCTTTCCTACCCATCTCATTTGTCAACTTTCATTCACATGTGTCTCACTTCTCTTCTATCCTCCGTTTGTCTTTCTTTCTTTCTTTTCTCTCTCTCACTCAATATGTTACACACATTTCTCAAAATATACATAAGCCAAGTCCTTTTCTCAACACCCATTCACTTTTTCTTAACCCCTATGGCCCGTATTCTGAAGTCGGGTTTAACTTAAACTCGGGTTTAAAGTTGTGGTTTAAGTATGGGAAGCCAAAAGTATCATTTTTTTATTAAGTTGTATGTTTCTTCTGTTTACTGTGCTCTTTCCTGATTCATCGATGGTGAAGACAATAATTTTTCATACTTCGTAGACAATTATGAATGATTTGAGAGCCATAAATGAGCTGAAATATGATATCCCTATTGTTACTGATTTATGTAACAATTGGCTGTCCATACTTAAACCACAACTTTAAACCCAAGTCTAACTTAAACCCGACTTCAGAATACGGGCCTATGCCTACAAACCTCACCTCCTCCTGTTAATACATTATTTGCCTTCCATTCCTTTCGTCTTCCTCATCATTTTCTTAAGCTCTCCCCTTTTTATTAATTTCTTACTATTTCAATTCCCCTTGTCTCTCTCTCTCTCTCCCTTTCTGTCTGTCTCTATCTCTCATTCCTTCTTTCCAGTTTCTTACTCATTCTCTCTCTCTTTCTCTTCCTCTCTCTCCATCTCTCATTCCACTTTTTTTTTCTCAATCACAAATGCAAGTCACATTCAAGACGATCATACGCCATCCCTGCTGCTAGACCCCTTTCTCCCCGTCTCTATCTTTCTCTCTGTCATCAAGGAAAAAACCAACAGAAGCTAAATTATCATCTCACCCGAGTTTGAACTCCCCTAAATGCAAATGCAGGATGGTTTCGAGATTCACAACACTGCCTACCTACCCGGGGGAAGAAAGAAGGGGGAATTGTGTTTGAAGGAAACGGACGGACGAACCTCCTCCGGCGGCAAGTGCTCCGTCTCGATTTTCGTTCGTCTGCTGATATTGATGCCAAGCGTGTTCAGCTCACGGCGAATGATCTTATTTCCCTACAGGGCACGCAGGGCCTTGAGCGAGAGCAAGGGAATAGATTTAAAAGACCTGAAAATCTTCAAACCTTGCCCCGGTTCCTCGAACATTAACCCAGTCTTACTCATTAACAAGTGTCATCCATTGGCATTCTTTCAAAAAAAATTTTTACTTCAACACCACCATTAAAAATGTTAGCACTTTAAATGCATCTTTTGTAGGTAATGGGAATTTTGTTTCCTTCACCTGTAATAGCACATCTCCCTTTCCTATGCAATTATAAAGTATCATTATTACTTTCATATTTCTCATTGACAAGTGTACGGTTAACCTTTCTTGTTATTTTTAAAATTCTTTAGAACTTCAACAGCACTTCTACCCACCGTTGGGCATCTTTTCTAGATGCTGTGAAAACTTTTCTTCCCCCCTATAACAGAAAATCTTCTGCACCTACATAATGATATTGATAAATACAATTGAAGAAATGTGTTTCATATGCATTTGTTTTCTCATCCCCCCAAAAAATTGTCTACAACCATTCCATTTCTCTCTCTCTCTCTCTTTATCTCGCTCTCTTTCTCTGAATACCTTCATTTACATCGCTTGTTTTCCCACACATCCAGTACATGAAAGGAAAAGGCTAATAGATTCGCAAAAGGAAGCAGACTAACCGACAGATGAACTTTGACCTTTAGCTAGTTTCCTGCCTGGGTGTTGCTACATAAATAAAATTCCCGGGCAAAACTAGGTCTGGGTTATACACCGGCGGCGAGGGCCAACCCACCACGACATCGTCCAACGAGGAGCAAGCGTTCGCCTGCTAGGTCACGCCTCCTCGAATACGCTACAATCAGCATGTTGACAGACCACATTCAATGATGTAAACTTCTACAGTGACTTCTTCATAGAGCATAAACGTAAACATTGCACGCTATGCTTTCTTTCCTCCACAATCTCTTCTATTTCAAACTGTATTTAGCATGCAAATGGGGAGGACATTGTCGTCGTCGTCGTTACAACCCTGGTGGGAGAGAGAATTTCTAGGGTTCTGTGATTTAATCGCATTTAAATATAGCTCGGCTTTGTCACATCTCACCTGATCTGTGTGCGGTCTAATCAGATGGCTATTGTCGACAAATATTGAAGAATCAACTCGTCACCCATCCATGAGATGGACGTGCCGATGCGATGGATTCATTAATGCCTTGACCAAACTTTTCTTCTCACCTGTTTATAGGAACACTCCACGCTCGTGGAGTTGGTTTTCACGACCAAAATCCATCATACATGTAGACATGTAGAGATTAGACATACATTAATACCGTATTGTTATTGTTTCACACGACTTTCTATATATTTCCTATGATGCCATAATTAATTCATTGCTATCATTTCAGTGTTTTTTATCAGTGAATAAATTATACAATTAGTAGTTTTATAATTAGTAACTGTTCCCTTTTGATAACTTAATTATTTGAGTTTTATTCATATTATCATTTATTAAAATAAAATTATTTTTTTATTTATGTTACAAAGCATTGTTTTATTTTACTCAGATTTTGACTTATTTTCATGTATGATATGATTTTTGTTGTTCTTTGTTTTTATCAGGTCATTGATGAAAAACAGTTTTATGCTGATCTTTTGTACCTGAATAAATATGTTCTAATAAAAATATAATAATAAGAATAGGGTTGTTTTGACTTTACAAAGTCTTGATTTTAAGAGAAAGATTGATGGCAATGCTCCTGAGGTTTATTATGGTTCTTGTTGAAACAAATGCATTCAGATGCAATCAAAATGCATCAAATCAATCAAAGTGAAAACAGAATGCAATATCAATAAAAATGCAATTGAAAATGCAATCAAAAGCATAAGTAATTGATACAATCAAACTCTGAAAAGTCCTCTTCTCATGGACTGTTCAAAGTCAGTTTTTATTTTAAACCAATGATGTTCACTGTTCACTCTACATGTATGCCACTGATCACAAGTTCCATTGTAACTATGCTCAATAGCCAATCAAAACCCTCTCAACAAGGTAAGACCTGTTTGATTACAAACATGGACAATGGACTTCATCCAAAGATGGTCGATCATGATCTTCAGCTGGAATGCCAACTCTCCGCACCCATCAATGTTCAACTAATTTTCAGAGTGGACGTCCCCTTTCATGTTTTAGGGCCCTTGGCATCATGGTGACCTAGTCTGCAGGCGCAGACTAAGATTGACAGTTTAATCAACAAGTGGGGTATTGAGACATGGGTAACTTGCCGATTCGTCTACTGCCAACTCCTCCACTCGTCACGTTGTCTACCTTCATTTAGTCAAATGCCATTTCGTCCATCAACACTTTGTCTAACAGCCACTTGGTCCAATAATCACTTCATCTAAGCACCAGTTCGCCTGTGACCATTTCCTCTCATAACAAGTTGGTCTAATATCCATTTCATTTTCATTCATTTCGCCAAATTAACACTTAGGTAGTCCAATTAGACCAAATGATACATGGACTAAATGGCTATTGGACCAATTGATTATTAGACGAAATGGTGAGTGGACGAAGTGGATATCTTCTTGATTAGACCATGTGGATAGTGGACGAACTGATGACTTAAATAGAAGATGAGTTGGTCATCGGAGGAATTGGCATTAGACAAGTTGGAAATAAACGGAGACATGATGAGTGCAAAAGAGATGGACCATCTATTGTATACAACAGTCCCAGTCAGGGCATTTAGGATGCATATTTAGACATCTTTCTTTGAGTGAAGAACGTCTTGCAAAGCGGTGACCTAGGACCTTCTCTGCGTTGTCCAAAACTACTTTACGCAAACACCAAAACACTGTAGCCCCCTCAAAACAACGGCCATGGGAGTGTTTAATCTGTCAAAGTTATATTGAAGATGCACTTAATGTAAAGGTAGAGTGTTGTGACATTAATGTTTTATCATGCCGCAGCACTTTGTCTATGGGATAATTGGCGGGGGTGAGTAAGTGGGGGAGGATTCCATTATACCCCTTTCATACTGTGCTTTTCCCCAGCAAAGGGGAAAGTGTCCAGTATGAAAGGTACAGCCGGCAAACTTCTTCACCTCGGGAGGTGGAGAAATTCCCCGGCAAAGTTCGCCGGTGAAATGGCCAGTATGAAAGCTCACCGGAGAACTTCTCCTCTTTGATGACATCAGAGGTCAAATTCTTTTCTCCCCGAAATCCCCTGAACTGAGATATCGCGCACAAGCTAGCTGTTGTTTCTGTGGCTTAATGTGGAAGGCCACGCTATGTGAGCGATCCGATCAATCCATAGAGTTAAATACCCTCAAACATACAATTTGGTTTTTTTTTTACTAACGCTATTTATTATAAAAGCGTTATATTTTTCTTTGCCGGGAAGTGAGGATTGCGTGCCGGAGAAGTTCGCCGGGGAAAAATGAAGAGGCCAGTTTGAAAGGGGTATAAGATCGTTTACCTTTGAGTAATAACATGCTCCATTGGACTACAGTATTTTTTTAGGTTCACCGCACCCCCCCCCCCCCTGCACCCCTATAAAAAAAAATAGGCAAACATTTCCTCATTTCGACTTCCTAAAAGAGACTCTATGAAAGGATTCAACTAAACTATTACTCTGAAAAACAAGTAACTGAATGCAATAATTTCACTATAATGGTAACATCAAAGAAATACAAAATTAGTTTTATTTTTAGTGCACAATACAGTTGGCATTTTTTATTTGTTTGTATACAGGCTCACTGAAGTTATCAATCAGATGTAAATAGAAATTTGACAAATTTAGCTGCAAAACGTAAACAAAAACTCATCAATCTTGGAAATTGCCAAACTTCATTAATGCTTTTGAATAACCATGAGAGAAAGATTTGAGGACAATCAAAAGCTATCTTGGATGGTACCCATATGGTTTTGAACACATCAATTCTAAAATGAGAGCTGAGAATTTGATTTCCAAAGGAGACCATCTGTCTGTACAAAATGAATGAAGAATTGAAAGTAAATTTAAACGCAATTAACCGAATAAATAGCATGAAAAACATCACATTCTTTCAGCGGTAGGCATATACCATATCTAGATAAGCTTTTTTGTGGTGAACTTTAAAATTGGATAAATTCTGCAGGAGGGCAGAATATCTGAACGAAAATTGATAGTTGGGTGAGTAAAAGAGGATAAATCAATTATTTTTTAAACGGGGACTAAAAATGATTATTTGTACATATGACGAGAGATGCAGTTTATTTCCTTTAGGCATGGACCTTACTAACAAACAACCAGTCTTTACATCTTAATGCACTTATTCTTGCTCATGTGAAATCGAACAGAATACATTTATATGTAAAACATGTGCATTGGTAAGGGGAGCATTTCAACAAAACACCTTAATTTTCATCGCAAATTTGGTACTGGCCAATTAAGCTTATAGCCTGGCTTTTGGTAGCTTATACTGTAGTTGTCAGGTAAAAAGATAGGAAAATTGTTTCGTGTTCACCATTTCCTTGAAGTAGTTTTAATTCTGGATGCAAAATTCGAAAAGTTAACTTAAAGGGAAATATTAAAGAAGAAAGAACTGTGAAAGATAACAAGTATCACAGACTGAAAATAAGGATGAAAAAATGGAACAGGGAGATGTATAGGATAAGACCCATCGAATTCTTTAATTTCATTTCCAGTCAAAAATACAATACAAAGATTATAAAAGATTGACATCTTAGAGAAAAGCAGTATACAATATAGAATATCTGTTCCAGCTACTGTTCCAAGAATATCGCCTCCTTGGGATGGCCATCCTGTCCCGTTACCATGGATACTGTCCATAACGAGGTATCCTGGTAAGAGTGTTCGGTGAAGTTCCTGTGTTTGGCTCACATCAAGGGGTCTTTCACATCTTCATGAGATGGCGCGCTTACAAAAGTATGAGCCACTTTTGGCCGTGTTTTCATCCGGAATCCTCCTCAGCTGCCATTTTCCAAGGAAGGGTAGGGGGTACTAGTCTGCTATATGCAAACCTTTCACTCAAGTTTAAGTGGTTTGAATGCGTGCCTATGCTTGCTAGTCTTGTGTGAAGACCCACTTGTTGATCAATGTTTCAATCAGGATCTGAGCCTGCAAACTAAAGGGGTACGGGAGGGGGGCAGGGGTGAGGGGCACACACATACCAAAGCAAAGATGAAGCCCTATTGATTGGCCTCAATGCCCCTTTAACTGGCCTTAAGATTCTTGTGCCTTTTTATTTTTCCCTATTTGTGCTGTAATATAAGATCAAAACTGTACCCTTATGAAAAGTGGCCAAGCCCTATAGAAGATTGAAATGTTAGGCCAGATTACATACAGTACATATTCCTCCATCGCTTTTATTATAGAAATGAGGTTGATTTTGAGATATCACCAAGATATCCATCAAGGAATTCTCTTTAATACCTCTTTATGAACTTGGTACAGCAGCCTGGCCCACAGGCCATGACGGTAATGTGAAGGTCTATTTAAAGCACCTAAATCATGTACAACGTAATGACCGAGCCAAAACACCTCAGAGCATCTCCTCGCGATTCCTAGCCCAATGCGAACCTTACAGTGCGAACAGGCTCAACCTGGGGTTTTTCATCTAAATCATTCATACCCAAGAATAATGGGTTGATTGCAAACCTGAAATATTCTGACTCGTAAACTCTATTATCCTCCAATAACCCGACACCGACCTACAAGCACGCATGGAAGAATTTCTTGGTCTCAATGATTCATCGAGACATGGTGTCAATATTAAGGTCAATCTCAGAGCTTTTTAAAAATGGATTTTTTGCAATGAAAACTGAACCCACTGTCCATTTGACAATGTGAACAGGCTTGACTAGAATTTCAAAATCTCAATCATTCATGAGGAATAGTTGATTGCAGACCCAAAACACCCTACTGTGAAGAAAAAGCGTGACCGTTGCATAGAGTGGGGGCGTCGTGGTCTAGTGGTTGTGACTCTCATCTTCCGATCCAAGGGACATGGGTTCAATTCCCAGCCATGGCGTGTTTTCCTTCATCAAGAAATTTACCCACATTGTGCTGCACTCCACCCGGGTGAGGTGAATGGGTAAACGGTAGGAAGAAATTCCTTGACTGCTTCAGTGCCTACGTGGCAGCACAGCTATTAAAAGCCGGGGTACTAACAACAGCATTGATACACGTCTGACAAAAACTAAAATACACACACACACACACACACACAGCACTTTGTTTCCTCTGGCAAAAAGTGCTTAACAGCTAGTATCATTATCAATACATGCATTTCACTGGTTGAAAGTCAAGTTGCGATTGATCCTTGGAGTTGCGTTCGATCACAACTCTTTTTCCAACAGGCCCATAGCATGATGGGCCATTTGCAAAGTTTCCACTTGCATCCACACATGGCCACCCTCTACTTAAGTGTCTGCAATCAAAGACTTACCGTAACTGACATCATACTGTACAGGCTTCATTTCAGCCAACTGAACAGTCTATCCAGGTTCAGACCCTCTTAGCACTTTCATGAACTTCATAAAACTTAAAGAGAGTATTTACAAAGACAGGTTTCGGCAAGAGAGAATACACAATCTGTTTGTTTGAGTTTTTACAGACATGTATCAATTAGATATGATTATTTACATGTACATCTGGGACCGATCTTTAACGTTGATATCTGAAAGATGTGACTAGGGCTCAAACCTCGTACCTCTGAATCAACTTGCAACTTCCCCACACAGCCTGGATTGCAGGCGCATGCCCTGATCCTAATCCATCTGATTTAGTCTACCATCCAGACCGCTTTATAACTTGTTTTTACATACTGGGGTCTGTGCATGTAAACTAATGTTGACCCTGAGCCAAAGCCAGCTGGGCATGTTTTATCCAGGGTCCATTCCAACACATCCATTGCCTTGGCTCAAGTCCAAGCTCTATTTATTTGCTTACCATGCAATCTAGTCTACACCTTCTGACATAACACGATACAAAAATAAAATCCCAAATAGTATTGAGGAAAGCCTAGCTCAGCAGATCGCTTACTCAGTAGGGAGCAGCTGTATAACAGAGCCAATGATGTTCAATATTTCATGGAGTGGGTATAGTCGTGTGGATCAGACTTTGTTTGGTGATTGACCAGTGACAGGGGTCTGTGCATGCAGACTACAGCTGCTGCTGCCCTCGCTTCCCAGACCCTTACGCAAACCTCAGGGTGGGTTGGTTCAAGTCTAATATCCAGGGTTTAGACTTCAAGGTGAATAAATGGGTGATGGGTCAGAGCCAAGTTTTTTCAAAATTAAAGCCAGGGTGCATGATTGGTCACGTTCATCTCAGATTCCTGGAAAGTCGCGAAGTATTTTTTTTTTTTGGCAATGTAAAGAATCATGAATGTCAACATTATTCAAGAGTAATGTTCAGTCCTCTTTCAATAAACCGTACCTATTAAATGTATGTAATGTTGTAAACTATTAATTCATATAAGTGGCATGAAAATGGATTGGACAAATTTCCTCATAATTGTGAAAATCCTTTGATTTTGTTTTGATTTACATGAAGTCATGCAAACAAAACCAAATCGTCAAATCTGACTAAAGATGTTTGTCGTCTATTTTCCTTTTCATCTGTTACTACCCAGACATTTAACTACAGTACATGTACTTTATTTTATGACTTTCCCTTATTATTTTCCCTTCTTGGTGCATATTTCTCTTTCCCCGCCCTCGTTTGCCTCCCCCCCCCCCCCATTTCCCTTTTCTTTCAGCAAAGTTGACAAAAATCAGAACCCTTTAAATCTCTCATGAATTTCCTTCATTTCCCTTTTTCCTACATGACCCCCACCCCCTTCTATCTATTTTCCTTACCCCACCCCCTTCTCCTTTGCCCCTCCTAATTTTCATTTTCTTTCAGCAAAGTTGACAGAAATCAGAACCCTTTTAAAGCTCTCATGAATTTCCTTCATTTCCCTTTTTCCCGCATGACCCCCCCCCCACACACTCTTCTGTCTAATCTTTTTACCCCACCCCTTTCTCTTTGCCCCTCCCCTATTTCCCTTTTCTTTCAGCAAAGTGAACAGAAAATCAGAATACTTAAAGTTAATAAAAAGAAAGTCTTCCTTCCTTTAAAATGAATTTTATTGACTCTATTTCTCTTCCCATCCTTACAGGTATGTCTGTTCTCCTAGCCCCCCCCCCCCCCCCCCATTTCTCTTTCAGCAAAGTTAGCAGAAATCAGAGCCCCGACTCAATAACAAACTCATTGAATCAACTCATTCAATTGATGACTAAAATCGTGTATGGTGAATGACAGACAATGAACCGAGTGCAAACATACCATAGCTGTTCACATCAAAGGTATGCTCACGAGGGGCCTGGGAGAAGGCAGCACTTGAGGTCTCAAAAACACACTTTCTAGACATTTTTTTTCTCTCTAGTTTATAGCCCGATGATTTTTTTTTTCACTGGCTTCTGCTATCACATTACTAAGCCCCACCCCCTCAGTGTCATCTAGACTCCGCTCCACGTTTCAATACGTGTGGTGACATCATCCTCCTTTCAGTCGCGCACATGCCCCATTCATACCAAGCAATACTTGAAGGGAAAATAAATAACAGGTCCCATAGAAACCATTGATCCAGGCTGCCATTTCTCACAGCGAGAAAATCTAAACAGACACACACAAATTACCAGAATCAATTTGTTTGTTTATTTTTGTGTGTTTTTTCTATATGAGTTGTCAATAAAGTCAACTGTAGAACTACATGTACACTATTGAAATTAAATTAATAGTGTTTTGATGGAGTTTGAACAATTTATTTTATTACAATCCATGTAGCTTGACATGGAGATGATAAAATCATGTAGAGTGAAAATATCAAAAGCGACTAACAGCCTGTTCAGACACACAACATTATTCCAAAATTTGATAATGCTCCCAGTACATGTCCTTCGAATTGACTCTATAATAATATTAATAGATGCTTTATATAGAGCACATAATATTCAACAGAATCTCTATATGCTCTAGCCTATCCTTTGTACTGTTCAGACACATCTTGACAGATCACAAAAATGCATCATATGAATGATTCCTTTTTAATCTGCATGTTGTTTTTGTTGCCACTGGACTTCATTCACACAGAGAGCCACTAAAATTTCCCCAAGGCCTGCCGAATTATAACTTTTTTTTTCAATTATAAGGTAAAAAAAAAATCTCGAGGGGACTTTTTACATTCAGGCACACAAAAAACACTACTGGTCATCAAGTTAGAAAGAAAATGACCTTATCCTAGTTTCCTAATAATCAGTTTTTACACAAATAAATCAATTGTATATAACAATGCCATTCTAATATAAAATTGTTGTGTCTGCATACATGAGGTTGTATTTTTCTTTTAGTCAAAACTGCATACTTGCATTTTTTGGTTTTGCTTTAATTTTTTTTTTTTTTTTTTTATTGTATTGCAAATTTTTATTTAACAAACCAGATATAACATGTTTAAATCTGACTTCTTACCAAAACCTCATATCTCAAAAATTGAAGAAAAAAAGTAAGGGCAGCTCAGAGAATGACAATGCTGGCAATTTCATATTGTCTGGAAACAGTCTCCTAATTCCTGAAGAGAAAAGTTTCTTTATAGGTTCTTTGAAATATTAAGGCCACCAAACAACTTACGATTGGTCTACAATCCGATTTGGGAATAAAGTGTAGTAAAACTTGATGCGAGTATAGGGACGTGGAACATCTTTCTGTGTGACTATGCTACCTTCGTATTGGAATAAAAGTGAACTGAATATCTCGTCACAAAGACGTCATTGCGATCATATGATTGGCTACGATTTACGATCGTGGACCAGTCATAAGGTGTGCACGAGCCTTTACCCAATCACAGATGTAGTTGTCATTTGAATCTGAAAAATAAAAAGCATTTACTCCGTCTGAATGACCCTCATGCACTTTATTACAGTACAGAGCCAGTCAAAAAAAAAGGTGTGCTAGAAAAAAAATAACCCATCATTTCCATGCTTCCACTATTTTAAATTGCAAATGAATCAATGTGTTTTGAAATCATTCTCATACAGACAGATCTGATAACAGAAATTCCCTTGGCTTGCAGCCAGCTGGCTTGGCAGCTATTCATCGCATAACATAGCTACTGACTAATTATATTGGTCAGACATACTGTTTGTTGTCAAATTTGAGATACATGTAATAGCTGCACCAAAGGCTGGCAGACATTGGAAATTAAATTGGATAATATTCTGCTTTCATATAAATGTAGCATTTCATATTTCGGAACACTTCTCTATTAAAAGCACTTTCTCATTTGATCCTTTTTCATGTTGTAAATGTATATACACCAAGTATGTAAACTGTTTTACTTTATGTATATAATATTGCTTTTGACTAATTATATGGGTCAGACATATTGATCGTTGTCAAATTTGAGATATGCTTCTCACCAAAGGCTGGCAGATATTTGGAAATACAAAGCATATTTGATGATAATATTCTGCTTTTATGTAGCACTACAATTTAACATATATACATGTTGTATAGTACCATGTGAAAAGGTTCCAAATTTGGTCGATCTATAAAAAGGCTAATATTTATATTTAATGTTTAGCACTACATATTGGAACAATGTCTCTATTAAATAAAAAAAATTAGCAAATTCTGAACCTTTTCACATGGTACTATACACCATCAGGGTGCTACATACATGTAAGCACTTGCCCGATTGCCCTGGGCAAGTAAAAGTTAGAGTCGGGCAAGTGTTTTGAGGTAAAGACCAAAACTACTTGCCCGAATTGGGCAAGCACAATTCACACAGTAGAAAGCAAAATTCTCACAGTAGAATGACCAAGATTAGGGTCGATGATATGATATTGACCCTAATTTTGGTCATGGCAGACAAGAAAAATTCACTTCGGAAAACGAAATGCAATAACAAGGTAGATCAGTTCATATCAAAAGAGAGAAAAAGGCCAATGGTTTATAAATCTGCAAAACTTTCTTTTGAAGAGGTAAAACTTTTATTTCAAAGAATTTTTCGGGCAAGTGAAATAGATTTTTGGGCAAGTATATTCCAACTATTTAAAAATTTACTTGCCAGACCGGGCAAGCACTTCTAAAAAGTTATGTAGCACCCTGACCATGTATGTTAAACTATTTAGTATTCAGTATTAAGGGCCCCGTTTTGCCAAGAATGGCGACTGATTTGATCAATTGCAACAATGGAAAGCCAGCAAAGTCAACATCTAAAATGTAAGTTTGTTCAAAATATTTTCTAGATATGACATACATTTGCTTCTTAAAAATTCAGTTAGCATTTTGTTGCTTACAAAGGACATTGCGGAAATTTCCTGTAGAAAGAAATTATGACATTGATGGATTTCCATACAGTTGAGGTTGATCGGATCAATCGCAACTCTATGAAAATCCATCACTGTCATAATTTTTCCATAGAAAATTGGCACAATGTCCTTTGTAAACAAAGAGAAGCACAGAGCGAATTTTCAAGAAAACAATGAATGCATGAATATACATCATAGTTTGAAAATATTTTGAACAAACATGCATAATACAAGTTGATGACTGTCCATAGTTGCGATTGATCGGATCAATGGTAACTCTTTGTAAGACGGGGCCCAGGGTCCTGTATTACAAAGAGTTGCAATCGATCCAATCAATCGTAACCCTATGGAAATCCATTAGTGTCATAATTTTTACTACCGGATATTTGCACATGTCCTTTGTAAACAGAGAGAAGCACAGATAATCTTCAAGAGAACGTTGAATGTATGAATATACATGAACAGCATATCTAATAAAAAAAATCAATTTTGAACAAACAGGCATTTGACATGTTGATGTTGCTGACTGTCCATAGTTGCATGATTGGATCAATCGTAACTCTTTGTAAGACGGGGCCCAGATGTACCTATTGATAACCAAGCATGTTCAATCTCCATTCATGTGCCACAACACTATAGATCTGAAATTTAGTTGATTTTGAAGATATCCTTATTGTTTTTTCTGGACTTGTGAATTTGTGCAAATTATAACATAACATAGTGGATTTTTTTTTGCAGGCATCCAGGCATTGAAAAGAAATCCAGAAATAGGTTTTTTCATGGTAATTGTTTGCAATGCTCCACATTCATCTACATGTAATAACAAAATGCTTTGAGGCAAGATGTGATTTTTTTTTCATTGTGACAATGCAGGCAACAACAACAAAGTGTGGAATTGGTCATTTACCATTTAACGAAACCCCGGGGAGATACTTAATAGTATAAATGTATGATACGTATGTGCCGTGGTTGAGACCCCATTTTCAGTCTAAATTTTCGTTCCAGAGTATCACCAATTCAGAAAGCCATAGAAATTCCTATTTTTCCCCATTCCAGAGACCCTCTATTTTGTGATTTCTTGTTCCAATGCACGCCAATGAAGAACTACTCAGCCGGATGGAGCGGTGAGCTCGATCGGCACAGAGCTAGAGCCATATCGAGTTAGCTTGCGCTAGTTTGATATGATTCTATGATCTAACGAGTCCGGGGACCCTCTTTTTTATATGTTCAGTTCAAGAGCATTGCATTTTCAGCGATCGTTGATCCAAGAGCCGTCGTAGACCCCCGTTTTAAGACCAAGATTTAATTCTAGAGCCACCTATTTTCGTAGGAATCATGTTATAATTTGAGTACCCCCCCCCCCCCCGACGGAACTAGGGGCACTTATACAGCAGAGGCACTGGCAGATCCAGTTAGGGGCACATTCGATCCATGCCGCCCCCCCCCCCCCCTTTGAGAGGCACTAAAAATATTTTCAGGGGAATACCTTTTTTATTTTTTGCTTGCCAAATTTTTCCTGGAAAAAATTACCTCGATTTGGTATTGAAGAACATTTTGGGGGGGCTTGCAAAATTATCCTGTACAAATTCTCCCCCCCCCCCTTTCGGAAAATCCTAGATCTGCCCCTGAGCAGAGGACAGGGGGTTGCCTTGCCCCCCCCCCCCCCCCCCGCCCCCTGCTATCACAATACCCTGGCACAGCCCCTAAACCTCAACGAAACAAAACAATATTGAGACATTCCTGGCTTTAAAGTACTGTCACTTTTGAACTGGATACAAGTCATTTGTGTACAGAGCAGAGAGGAAGTCGGATATCTGGGGAAACATTTCGAAAACTCACTCCGGTCAGGAGGCCTTGGCTATATGTGTTGAAATGTGTCTCAGTCGGAAAGATAAATAAAATCTAATGCAAACTTCTTTAGACTTTGGTAGTTTAGTGACCATATACAGGACATGCAGGTACTATAGTGTTCTAATCCCTGCCTCAAGGGGAGTCATTATTATTAATTCATTACAGATCATCAGATAAAGTTTTACTATTGCACTGTGACTGGCATAGCAACATGCCTTCATGCATTTTCATGTATGATTAATTTTCACTCTTTGCTTCTTTGTGGAGGTCATAGACAATGACTCTAATATATGCTCTTGATTTTAAAAAGTGCATTTTTCCTATCTTTACAAAAAAAAATTGTTCTTAATTTATACTAAAAGAGAACTGTTACTGGGCAAGCACCATCAACATGCACAGTGATGAATGAATTGAGCATTACCCCCCCCCCCCTTTCTAAAAATTATTTCTTTAATCTCACTTAATTTTTTATTTTCTATTTACCTTTAATGAATAAAAGTGAAGAAATCTTATCCCCCCCCCATTTCTCCCCTCCCCCTCTTTCTCTCTCTCGCACTTTTTATCAATTTCTGACTCATAATGATGAATATCAAGAAAAGACACAAGTCATCATTTCACCATCCCCCTCTAATCATCTCTCTTGCTTTCCCTTTCTAGAAAACCCTGCCTTATATACAATCACTCACACTGATGCACCGCTGTAAATTGATAAAATAAAAAGTGGACAAAGAGAATTTGATTGTACTTCGGGCAGGTCGCCTGGACATTCTGCTATCCCCGAACATAAATGTCACTTTATGTTTGGTATCCAGAGATAACTTTGACTTCATTCTCATTCATTTAGATGACAATCCCCATCAAGGTTCACTCGACCAAACACGAGGGGGTGGTCACCATCAGTCAGAATTAGGGTAGGAAATAATTTTTAGGGGCTATTTTTTTCCCCCACATTGGGGCGATGGCAGAATTTAGGGGGCTCTTTCTTCCATTTGAAGGGCAATTTTTTAGGGGTAAAAAGTAATTATGCAGTAATTAAGCAAATACAGTTCGAATATTGATTTTCTGAATAATCTTCAATAATGTTTGGAACAGATCTTGGGGCGACTCTAGAAAGAATGGTCGTCCCAAAGTGTGCATTCGGAGGGAATTTGGGGGCCGATTTGGGCTTTTATGAGGGCGAAATCGCTTATCACCCTCATACATTTCCTATGTTGGCCAGAATTGGCTCAAGCGAGGCTGCATTTAATCTGAAAGACAACATTCAAAGACATTTTGTTCAAATAATGATTGCATTTAATGAATTTTAGGCTCATTATCAAAATAAATTCCCATTCCCATGAATTCATTTAATGGCAATCTCCATCATGGTTCCAATGGACTAACTGCAAGAGGTGTGTTGCTATCAACTACAGTTTGCTCAAGCTAGGCTGCATTTAATCAACACTTTCTCTCAAGAAACAAAGTTTTTCAAGAAATTAACAAACATATGTTGTGTACGATTCCTTTCTCTGTCGGCTGTTTAAATGAACAGCTTTACAACACAAACCCAGCACACTGACAATAAACAACATGAAAGGCTGAAAAAGATGCGTTTGGAAAGACAATTCTGCAGATCTATGGGCTTTACAATCATGACTCTACTTTGGTACCATGGGACATCTTTTGGGGAGTGTTTCACTGACAAATTTGACCAGAGCCAATCAGATGCAAGGATTTCAGTAGCTTGTAACAATAGTCAGTGAAATCATTATCATTTTGTTTCATGAAATGCTTCCCATGTTCGGACATTAACTGAAATGTGCAGAAGCTGCAAGGTTGACACTGCATTTTGACAACTCGGTCCAATGATGACGGGTCTAGAGTCTCTGAGACCAAGATAAAGTAATAAATGCCCAAGTTCAAGTTTTGGTCAAGTTCTCCAACACACATAAGGGCCGTCTGCACCATCCCGAGTTTTCAATTTAGCGCGCTATTTCTGATCCGGCAAATTATCCCGATCTGAACAATCTCGAGATTATTCGTAATGGAGACGCAATTATCGCGCTAGTTCGTAGGATTAATCTCGAGATTGCAATCCCAAGTCAACTTGGGATTATTTGCAAATTAGCGCGCTATTTTACGAATTATCGCGCTACTTCGCAGGTGCAGACGCACTCGGATTTATTCATGGCGTCAGACCATAATGTATCGATGCCTCGCTCGAGCAGGAATCGCTCTTCTTGCGATGGTGGAGACAGAGTTTCTTGAATCTCGAGATTAATCGCGAAGAGGGCCGATCGGGCTAAAATCTCGAGATTGAGCAAACTCGGGATGGTGCAGCACCGCCTATAGCCAATACATGACAAAAAAACAGGACACCCAAATTGCACAAATCTCTATAAAAGATAACAGGCAAAGGGTATCAGTAATCATTGAAAATCTGGTTGGATCCAAACAACAACAAATTCAAGAAAATGTTGTGGCTGTATGGTTTGTTTTTTTGTAATAAAAGAAGAATCCTCATCACAAAAACACAAGGTTTGAAGAGTTAGTTTCCTGCCTGAAAAATCAAAGTTCCATCACAGAAATTCAAACAGTTTGAGAATTTGATTTTAATCTGGAAAAAGAAACACTCATCTTTATCATAGAAAAAGAAATATTTGAAGACTTCAATTCCCCTATAAAAATCAAAGTTCCAGAACATGACATTGTGCAACGAGGGAGGGGCTACTGGTGGAAGAGGAAGTTGACCCCCACCCCCCTCCCATTAATTATCAAAGTGAAAAAGGGGAAGGAAAAACAAGGTGTAAAGAAAAGAAGACAAAATTAAAGAAAGGAGAGGTCTGAATCATGTTACTCCTGTTGAATGAAAACATTAAAGTTTCATCAAGATCAAAGAATAAAAATTAACAAGTAAAATTGTGTTCAGGGTCATACCATTTCATATAAACATTCATGATTTGTATTGTGAACACATCCATTAAGAAGAAGAGTGGGTTGACCTATAGATGTCCTAACCTTCACCAATACAGGCAATAGTAGGCATACTGATATGAATAATTCCAGGAGAAAATAAGTCTGTCATTTTTCAAAAGGTTACTCTAAATTCCATTAAGGCAGCTGAAAACCAGCGACAGTTCCCTCAGCCTGGTCATCGCTCGGCCAGCGAGGGGGACAGATGCGCCGACTTCCGAAATTAGGAGCAGCCGTGGTGAAGGGGAAAATGGGTGGGATAAGTATAAAGTTGCTCCTTGACTAGTTACTCTCTTTCTCTCTTAATTTTTCATTCTCTCTCACTCTCTATCTTTTTTCCTCTTTCTCTTCCTCTATCTCCCAATCTCTCCCTCTCTCTCTCTCTGTTTATCTCTCTTACTCTCTCTCTCCCTCTCTTTCTCATCCTCTCTTCCTTTTTGTCTAACACTTTCACTTTCAAAGAACAAAGAGTAAAGAGTAAGAAGTTAAAACAGAGTGAAGTTTCACTCCCTTTTCAATCTTTCAATCAAAAGCTTAGGCCCCTTTTTGACTTTCTAATTTACTCCATTGGCTCTCTTTTATTAGATAAGCAGTTTTCAGCAGCTTCTTTTTGCCTTTTCAATCTTAAGAGTAAGACAGTCACTAAAGATTCATTTTATTACGCTAATCATTTTGTTTATGTTCACCTACATGTATTATTAACATATATTAAGTAAACTTGCACAACTGGGTGAAATCAGAGAGCAATAAATCTTTATGAAATTCAAAAAAGGTAAGAATGTTGAACAATTACTATTGAAACTTATTTTATATCTTTAGATCAACCCTCCCCCCAAAAAAAAATTAAGATAATAATAATACTATTAATGATTTTAAAAAATTAAAAAGTAAATTTAAAATCTACCTTAAAAAATATATTCATGAAAAGCATATGAAAAACAAAGAAAATATACAGTATAAAAGTGGAAGAAAAACATTTTTAATCAAAAGAAAAACATTTTTAATAAAAGCAAGAAAAATCTAATTTGGTAAAAAAAAAATGACTTCAATTAGCACCATTTATTTGCTCTCCATGAGGCACTCGATGAATTTCTTAAATTGAGATTTTCAAGGGGGGGTTCAGAAGTGATTGTTACTCAACTGGTTCAAATCTGTAAACTCAACAAATTTTATTTTTCCTCCTTTAGACAATTAGCATTTTCATACCTGTTGTAAAATCATAAACTTTTAGACTGGAAAAGGTCAAATGCTCTGTTTCTTTCAAGCTCTATGCAAATTACAAATATTCAACGTCCTGATTAAAAACTCCGACTATGTGAAAAAAAAGCTCAATAGTCTGCTGCCGTTAGTTGGTATGTGTATTTGACAAATTGTAATTCTTTTCCTTGATGATTATGATCTAACTTTAATTACATTTTTATTCTTTATTTTCGTTCAATGAAAGTAAACTTGATAACATGAATTTTTCCTCAGTTATGGTCCAAAAATCTACAAAGTCAATTTTTTTAATCATTTTTTTTCCTATTTACTTTGATTACATGTAAAATACATGTGAATTCTGATTTTTTTTTCAGTAATAATTTAATGGAGAATCAAACTCCAAAAAGGCTGCAAGTTCATCTCTTTTAATTGGTACTTTGTATGCAAATTCTAGAAATTCAATCTTTTTTTTTCTTCCATACTGAAGCTCTTCTGACATTTTTAAATCTTCCTACGTACATTTCAACCATTTAAATTCAATTGGTATAAATGCATCCATAATTAAACTTGATCAATCCTTGCTGATTGAAACTCTTTATCTGATTCCAGTTTGGTTCTTTTTTATCCCTTTTTAAGGAATAAAATTCTTGCTTAAAATTTCTATACAATGCTGTTAAATCTATTGAGAATTAAATATTGAAAATTAAACTTAACACTTTTTAAACAACTGTAAGGTTCATATAGTAAAGTGTTGTATAGAATTTTTAACAACATTTTAGGTGTACAACCTTTTCATCATCATCATCATTGACATTAGTCCAACACCAATCCATCTTGTTAAGTGGGGTGGGGAATGGGGGTTAAACCTTGTGACTTTTGTGAGTCAATGAAAACAGTCATAAATTCTCTATTTTACTTGTTTTTTTTTCTTGAAAAGTGCCCCCAAAATCAATGTATTGCCCCAATACAAATTGCTATATTTGTAATATTTCACTTGTTACCTTTAGAATGTTAAACTCAGAAAAGAATTTAATGCTCTACTCAACATTCTATTTCAAAGTCAACAACGTTCCTGTATTTATTGTGTGAATTCATGTACTGCATATTATTTTTGCAAATATTTCGAGTTAAATTTTTTTGTCTCAACAACCTGAAAAGGGAAAATACCGTTCTATTGTCAGCAGTATGGCTAAAGTATTGAAACAAAAAGTCAACAGTTCCTTCAGGGCATATGGGTCATTCCATGGGGTTGGGGCAAAAATTGTGACATCAGGGTCAAAAAATAGAAATGTAATAAATGAAAAGTTTTTTTTCTCATATGTTTCATGGGACAATTCTTCAACTAAATCCACTTACAGGCATTTCATACCAACCTGCATATTTGAGTAAATTGCGAAACAAGATTTGACAAAATACCACCGTTACACGGACATCATTTATCATCCTTACTTAGACTATACTCTCCCACTGTCAAAATAAAAGGGTTGATCTCAATTCCTCTTAATAAATATTTTGCTAACAACATTTTTAGTCACTTTATTCCACATTTTCCAACATGGCATATATATTTTGAAAGATTTAGCATCAATAAATGGAACTTGATGCTCTGTGTGTATACCAGTGCCATGTTCTGTGTCGTTCTTTTTTCTCACCAGTCAAGAAAATTCAATTTATGATGGCATGTAGAACTAAATAGTTGACAGAAGTTATGCCTCAACAGAATGGAATATTCTTTTTGGAAAAACTCAACTACTCTTTCTGGCCTAACCTTCTATTTTTGGTGTTACCACCGTTACATGGACATCATGTCTCTGTAACAGAGGTATAATTTGAAGCATTGTAAGTTAAGGTCCATTAATGGTCATCACATACCAAATTACACTTTCTGCCTTAAATTATTTGCACAAGATCAATTGATTATATTAGAAAAAAACATTTTGCATGTCAAATTCTTTGCAAATACAAGAAATTTAAATAAGAGTTTAAACAAAGAAAAATGTACAAAATTATTGACAAATTATGTGTCGTTCTTTTTTCTCAGTCCAGTCAAGAAAATTCAATTTATGATGGCATGTAGAACTAAATAGTTGAGAGAAGTCATGCCTCAACAGAATTGAATATTCTCTTTGGAAAAACTCAACTACACTGTACTCTCTCTGGCCTAACCTTCTATTTTTGTTTGGTGTTACCACCGTTACATGGACATCATGTCTCTGTAACAGAGGTATAATTTGAAGCATAGTAAGTTAGGATCCATTAATGGTCATTACATACCAAATTACCCTTTCTGCCTTAGAATATTTGCACAAGTTCAATTGATTATACTAGAAGAAAAACATTTTGCATGTCAAATTTTTGCAAGTTAAAGCACTTTAAATTAGAGTTTAAACAAGGAAAAATGTACAAAAATTGTTGACATTATATTTAAAATCATACTAATCCTCAAGGTTCCACTTCCGTCTGTCTCTGAAAACATTTATGTTTCTGTCTAAAGGGGAAAAAACGAAACAGTGCTATCTTACGATCTCCAAATCTTTTATTACTTTGAACATGAAGATAATAGCTTCATGCTTTGAAATATCTCCTTCAAGATATTACTTTCAAATGTAGATACCTCTGTTACACGGACATCATGTCCTTGTAATGGTCATATTGAATAGCATTACTTGAATATCTGACATATTTTTCTAGTATCAACACACTAAATGCAATTTAACTCATCTTACTCAAGTATAGAAATACAACATCTACAAGCAAGCTTCTGTAATTCATATCAATGAACAGGTAAAATGTTTTTTTTATTCATACACAATTACAAATTTTTTTGATACCTTTGATACAATATTCAGGTGAAAAATATGTAGGGAAAAGGTACTAGTTTAGTTCTTCTAAGCTATGGTTTTTCAAGACAAAACAAGACAAAGTTGACATGGAAGACATGGACAACGCATTTATACCTTACACATATAAACTTGTTCAATTTGTTAACTCTAATTTGTTTTACCTCAGTTACATGGACATCATGTCCTCAAAATGGTAGTGTAGAAGTGACATTAATTAAAATATAATCATGTCATCACTGGAACTTACATACATTAGATAAAACATTAAGTTCCAACATGCGAAAAGGACAATTGTAAAGTACTTAGTGGACAAATTTAATTTAAAAAACTCACCACCTTTATATCTTCTGTTTTTTTTAACAGAGTTGTAAGCGAGAAAGTAAAATGTACTAAGCTATTCTAATGTTAAAAAATATAACTGCAAGAACTCTTTGGTAAACTTCTTACTGGCAAATGCAAAAAAATGTATTACACTGTACACTAAACCTGACTATTAAAATTAACATGCAATATTTCTCTCTACATTCAGGTTACAAGTTTATGAACTTCAAGAAGACTGGTGACCCAATAAGAAATTTCAGTTTGGAAGAGGATTCTGTCAATGTCACAAAGTGGATGGAGGTAGAATTGTGCCTCGCCATCAGGCCAGGAGTACAGGTCACCAGATTGACACTTCATGTACTGAAGATATACATTTTCACCTTGAACAGAGGCTACCTGTAGTTGAGAAAAATAGTATTTGGAAGTTTGACTATATTTTTTAAGCAATAAGCAAATACTTGTTATTTTATATCAAATCATTTACTTATTTATGTCTTGACATTTTCTCATTAAAGGGGGTGGATTACTAGGGACAATGAATCTGATCTGTTCTTGCAAAATACACAGGAACCTTCACTTTGTATTTTTTCATAGCAAATAGAATTCATCATTTCATAGTTCATAAATTAAATATAATTATAAAGTTACGTTTTATAGAAGGTTTTTGTATTTGTGTTGTTGTGTTCTACTTTGTTTTAACAATACAATTACTTGCCTATTACCTTTTCATAAATTATCTGTACTTCAATTTCATTTCTCAATGGATTAATTTAATCTAATTTTATTCTGCATTCTAATCAAGGGTGGTTATCTAGACAATATCATTTAGTTTTTTATGACCATCCTATTTAATTTTCATCGCTGAAGTTTAATTGTTCAAGCAATTACATAATATATGTATGTTTTATTGGAATTAAATGAATTAATGGAATTCAAATTTGCAATTTACCTTCTGATACAGCAAATAAACTTGTGAAACAAACTTGATTGTGTCACATTTTCTTTTGTTCACTTGTACATGTTTTAAAAATCTCATTATATTGCAATAAAAAAAAAATCACATTGAAAACAATCACACAGGCTTTTGCTTTCTGATAAAACGGACCCCCCCCCCTCTCCTTACAATTGAATATATAGAAATCAAAATACAAAATATTGAAAAAATATTGAGAGAAAAAAAGAATGCGCTGAAAAGTATAACATTCAACAAGATGAAAAGTTTTGGGAAGGTTAGGCCTACAGCCAAGAATTACTAGTAATTGGATTATGGCCATGCTTCATCATACACAAAGCACATGTACTATGTGTAGGGGGTAGTAACAGAAAAATTATTTTGCCCCCCCCCCTTCTTTCGGATTGGGATCAGCTGACAAAAAAAAAAAAATGGGGGGGGGGGGGGCCTGCCTCCCCCGTGGCGCTGCCACTGGTTCTAAACTCTCATTTTTTGGGGGAAATTCAAATTTGATCATCAGGTCTTTGATACCCATATTACGTAGAATCAGTAGGAGCCAATTAAAACAAGGCGAGATTTTGTACCAAATCAAATGAAATCTGAGATGTCAGCATGATCATCGGTGATAGAGCAGTTTTGAGTATCCATTGGCCTATTGAAATAACATATTTCGGTGTTTAAAAAAATCAACTAAATTGCGATTGAATCATGTCAGCTAACATTCAAAACATGTTTGCACGGAATCACAGTAATAAAAACATTATTTCTTTGGGGCCGTTTAGCAAATCTGGAACAAACACGGCGATGTCTCAATCACATATTTTACTTACACGAAAAGATACATGTGGGACTGTAGTAAAAGATTATGAAAAATTAGCGAGATTTTTCAATCTTAAAAACACTTTCTGCATGATAATATAGTTTCACATTTTTAAGATAAGGTTTAACTGATTTAAAAATACGAGTATCGGGATAAATCTCCGTACTTACGTCGCTTTGAAAGGGAAAACATCGTGGAGATCCAATCCACCGTTACACGGACATTGCGGGAAGATTCCCAATTGCAATGCTGCAAAACACCCGATATCATAGCCGTTCATGTGCACGTGGATTTCGGCTAACATCCCGTCCGTCTGATACAACGACGGTCTCTTCTCCGGTCTCTCCTTTTTACATACGCGATGAAATGTGATCCACCGTTACAAATTTGGCCCGGACATCGCCCAAAACATCGGCGACCCTCGATTAATTTACATGACATTAACATTGGTTTTCAAAGCTTATCTTTTGATGAAAAGTTGCTTACTGCCTGCCCTTTATTTCTGACACATAACTTTGGAAAGAATGATTTCTGACTTTTAGTTATTTACCACTTTACCGCCGTTACAGAAAAAATAAACGCGGACATCGCATGTAACGGTGGTATGCGATGTTGTAGGAATGATTTTTGATATAAAGCCTCTTATCATTTGCTATCCCATTACTGTTTTGTTATTAAACAAATGTTGCTTTATCAATCATGGCCATTTGAATTTGACTAAGTTTATCTTTTGATTAGATATCTTCAACTGAAAATGACCATTTTGGATGTCACACTTGGTACCCCAAAAAAGAGTCTGGACATCATCATTTAAAGTCTCACCATAAAAAAAAAAATGAGGTTCAACATTTTTATTTCTGCATCAAGTAATTGCTTACATAACTGCCTTCCAACAAAACCACATTGCAACATCCAAACGCCAAACACATTTTCAGGATAAAGCCAACAATTCATAGGGAACACAAAAAAGTGCTGTTGCCCCAACCCCGTGGAATGACCCATATGCTGATAAAAATTTCTTTGAAACACAAAAAACAAGAAAACCAGCGGATTTGGCAGCCATACAAAATATAAAGTCAAGACCAACAACATTATAATTTGTTCATCTTTTAGAAATACATTCAAATGATCGGAATAGATAAGATTAGATGTTGGTTATTCACATAAATTATCACACCAAAAGATATTTATCATAAACCAATGAAATTGTCAAGATAAAAACAGATAAAATGTTTAAAACTCCATATTGAATAAGAATTCAGAGGGTTTTATTTCAGTGAAAGAGGGCCCTAAATCTGATTGTAAAGTCATTTTCAAATAAAACAAATCTATGAAAAGATCACTACATACTTGTAAGGTTTGAATGTTTTGACAAAAAGAATTTAAATGAAGGAATATTTACCAATTATCATTCTTTATCTATTCTCAAGAACATAGAAGTTTTCCTTGAGCCTGGAGCTCCCATTAGGGAAAACAGATGGGGGTGTTCGGAGCCTAGGGGTGTGTCTTTCTTGAGATTACAAAATAGAATATTGAAAAGGGCTTTTCTTTTTTTTTCTTTCTTCATGAGATAAAAGACAAATAGATGCAAAATAACAGAATAAGCAACATGAGATAAACACAAGGTATAATATGAAAATACAGCAATAGTGTGGAAATTAATGACGAAAAAGATAAAGAATGAAGACATATACATGAGGATACACTCTAAAATATATGCAAAAAAAGGGTAAGGGTTTATCACCCCTAATAGAAGAACAGGGGCTTGTTGCAGAAAGAGTTGCGATCAAACGCAACTCAAAAAACTTGCGCAACTTGATTTTCAGCCAATGAAGCACCCATATTCGGGACTTGCGCTTGATATTTTTCACTAGCGTTTTAAATGCAACTCTTTCTGCAACAGGCCCCTGAAAAGTGACTTTTTTTTCTCAAGGAGGATCATGATCCTTTGTCCACTGTTTCAGCCCTTGTAATTCATACATCTTGTGGAAAGAAATCAATCAAAACACATATGAAAAAGGAAAGAGAAATATATTAGAAAGGAATTCATAGACCAGAATGATAAATGGAGAGAAATCAAATGATCATAAGAGAATGAGATGCGCAGAATGATTTTTAGGGTCGATTTTTTTTATTTCTGAATTGAAATTTCAAACTTGCATTTCATCGATCATATGGGCTTTTGAGAATATCAATATCCCCAAACAATAGTAAACAAATTACAACTGCAACATCTCAACAGAATAAAACAAATCAAAATAAAGAACTAATATGTAAAATGAAATGATTGAATGAAAAATCTGCAGTTAATAAAATAGCTGAAAATTTAAACAGGCAAAAGCAAAAGATCTGAAAAAAGTGGGAAACACCTTTTATGTTCTTGCATATCAAAATATTTTCTCTCATCGATCACAAAAATCAGCTTTCAAGATTTTGTACAATAATTTTGCCTAAGAATGAAATCAATTTATAAGAAGACAGTCTGAGATTCATACTAAAATCATTAAAATCTGAATTTGAAGTACACAGAAGAAAAGGAGTGTTTGCATGCAGATATTGATTTCTTTGTTAGCTTTCAATAATGGAGATATCAATTTTTATAAGATGACAAAATGTGGAAAGAGACAGCTCTAAGACAGGCAGGACACAGAAAGGAAGATGATTGTTTTCTATTCTTCTTGTAAAGAAACAATGGTTTCGTCTGCAACAGAGTGAATCTTATTTGAATCCAGAAAATAGATTGATTATGGAATCGAGTGGTCAATTACTCTGGCCAAAGGATCTACAATCAATTTTACAGCCTTTTTTTTCTATAATTTCAGTCTGGAGATCGGCTAATAACAATAGCCTTGGTATTTTTTATCATGATGTGGAAGACTGCTGGGAGTTTATGGGCGGAAAGAGAAAACCATCCGTCCAAAACAAAAACATTAATTCGCCTGCTCCTCGATGACGCACAAGGAAAAATTGTGCCCATCGGAACCCGCAATGGATACAGATATGAATAAAACACATTGCATATTAAGAAGACTTGGATGTGAACTCTGGATGACACTCTCTGATCTAGCCTCCGCCCCAGCCCGATCCCTCATTTTCTTTACTAAGCCGGGTGTCCATTAGGCACTTAGAGGTCAGCCTTCGAGTAGGACCGCCTCCCATCACATGACCTCTATGTGGTTTCGCCCCACAACATGCCCAGTTAGCCTCCCTCCCAGGCCGGCGATGACTTCACAACATGCACTTGACACTGGGACCGTGGCGCACTAAGTTCGAGGCGGCTGGGCCAAAGTCTACGCACCTGGTGTCATCACATACGCAGTGTATATGTATATATATAATATAGATATATACATTGTGGGCTGTAATAGGACGTACAAGATTTTCCGCGCCTGCATTTTCATATTTGTTCCCTTTACGATATAATTCATGTCAAAAGAGAAAGCAGGGATGGCGCAGAGGAAGGGCCTTGCTGTAGTGTAGACAAGACGATGTGCTATGCGAAGAACATTTCAATCTTTTGCAAGCCTGGAGAGGTTCCAATGTATTACTATTGCACAGCGGGCAAACCTCCAAAAGCACTGGCAAGTTCTGCGCATTGTTTTTGGCCAAAGCAGTGACAGTCTTCGCAATCAATTAGTGCATTATGTTTCAATGATTGAAAAACAAGTGAATTTCGGCTGGCATCATGTACTACCCCCCCCCCCTTCTTCTTTTTCTCTCTCTCTCTCTGACATCCAAACTCTTCATACTTTGGGGGATGGCAAAGATGGGTTGAGGTTGACACAAATATTTCTTGTTGTCAGAAATAACAATTAATGTTTTGTTAAAAGACAGAGGGATGCAATTTTGAATAGAATTCTGTTTTTGTGTGTTTTTATGGGGTTTTTTTTTTTGGAATACCCTGTAACAATAGAATACTAAATAGAAATCCACATTTCTCATTAGTACATACATTGTTCATTTGATGATAGGCTCATTCTATTCTTTAGATTAACATGCACTTGAAGTAACACAGAAGAAAGCAAAATGTTTTATTCCCACTAATGAGATATCGTTTTTTGGGGGGCTCATTCTATTCTCAAAAATTTGATTTCCTAACTTTCATTTATAGCTATTAGTGCTGCAATGTATGTTTTTTTTTTAATAATGGCATTTATTGTAAAAAAAAATTAAAATTTTCTTGAAGAGTTGTGTCTACCTCCTCCAAATTGTTATTTACAATTCTTCAATTACTTATCCTCTCTCTTTCTATTCTATGAAAACTATTAAGAGCTTTAACAAAAATCAAATTATTGTATTTAACCTTTCAAAGAAAAAACTCTCAGACAAAGCAACACAAAAACAAAACTTATTTTGTGCTTTTATTTATAGCTATATGATTTTGAAAATGCAACTTATATTCTTTTCAATTTTATAGATCATCAGTTGGGACCTAGCTATATATTAATCTACTAAAATGTGAATAGATATATATACCTTTAGAATGGCACAATATAGTAACACTAAATTTTTTCAAAAATATATATTTTTAAAAAATCTTGTCCTTTCAATAACTAGCACTATCCATTTTGATAACAATCAGCACTTTGGTAAAATAGAAATTCAATGTTAGTGTCCTTTGGACAAGGTACATGTATCTCTTTGAATTATTTATTGTAGATTTATTTTATGGTGTAAAAAATTAAAATATGGACATTCTTGTATAAGAAATGGTTCGTTTTACAAGCAAATATATTATGATCTTCAAACATTTCTGTCTATTGTAATTAAGTCCTTGCAACATATATGACCCTGTATTGAAAAAACATTGATTTAGGATTTTTACTTTTTTTTTTCCTTATTTTCCAATCTACAACCCCTAACAATTGTGGTTGTTCTAATAAACAAATAATGTGAATACTTTAAGTTATCAATGTGAATACATGTATGTCATCATGTGTTTTGGGGGGGAGGGCAAATGGCATTAAAAGCGGAAATATACATATATATTGAAGCTTTTTTATACAACATCCATTAATTTTCACAAACTGTAAAACTTGTAACATCTGCCTTCCCTCAGTAGAACTCTCTTTTCTTTTCATTTTTTGCAATTATCAGGTAAAAAGATATCCATTTCCCATTTTGAATAGAATGTAAAAGAAAATGCAATTCATAGTAAAGAAATATTTCAAAGTATTCTAAATACTTCAATATATTGATCGATATTAACTTCATAATTTTGAATTCAATCTTGATTTTTATTGCTTGCATGGAAAAAAGGGATTCTTTCATATATTTTGTTTGTTTTAATAGCTAGAACTCTAGCATAAAGTAGATTCAAAGTCATCAAAATGTGATAATGGTATTTTGAATTATACAAAATGTTATCTTAAAGTTTAATTACCTTATTTTATCCTTATAATTGGAACATATCACCTGGAAACCAGTATGCCTTTTTTTTTGGTCTTCACTCTAATTTTATATTCCTTCACTATTTGTTTGAATTTGTTCATGACCTTGCTGAAAACAGACTTTTTAGCCAATATTTATCTGAATAAACACAATATAAAAGAACAGCTACAATCTTTCTTGCAGTCTTTGTTTTGTAAAATCATATCTTATGCCTATTTTTCATAACTAGCAACCCTCCTTATTTTTCCAACCCCTTCCACTTTCCTTTGCTTTAATAATATTGTTTTATTTTCAATTATATTTTCTTCATGCAATTTCTCTTTTTTGTTTCTTGGGGAGTGGGGCAAAAAATTTCATTTAGAATCTTGGGACACAATATGATTTAATTGCAACTTTGGAAAACCCATGCCATATTCATCAAAATTACTTGGACAATAGACTTTGTATATATAATTAATGATCCCATATTTCTGGAACACATTTTTAGAATGTTTTATCTAAACATGTTATTTACTATAAATGTTATTTCAATGATAAAATGGTGAAAATGACTTTTTGAATGTCAGGAAATACTAGTGTTGAAATTGAGAAAAGAACAAAATCAAAATCATCATTTCCTTACGATTCATTTCATTTTATTATAAATACAAAAGAAATACAAATATGCCGACATCAAATACTGGAAATACTATCAAAGTATAAGCTGAAATGGTGTATTTCCAATTCCCAAAAGTTCTTCATGTATTTGGCATAGATATTCTGTGAAAATTGTTTTTTATTTCAAGGGACAGGTCCTCCCCAGAAAAATGTTGATTTGAATAAATGGAGAAAAATCCATGTAGTACAATGCTGAAAATTTCATCAAAATCGGATGTAAAATAAGAAAGTTATGATATTTTGTAAAGTTTCGCTTATGTTTTACAAAACAGTGATATGTACAACTCAGTGACATGCAAATGAGACAGTCGATGATGTCCCTCACTCACTATTTCTTTTGTTTTTAATTTTTTTAATACAATATTTCATTGTTTACAGATTTGACAATAAGGACCAACTTGACTGTACCATATAGTATCAAACAATGCTAAATCCACTTGTTCAGGGAGGAATTAATTGCTCTTTCACTTGACAATAAGGAGAAAATTAAAATATTTCATATAATGAAATACAAAAAGAAATAGAGTGGATGACACCATCATTCTCATTTGCATACCGACCAGGATGTGCATATAACTGTTTTGTGAAATTAAGCAAAACTTTAAATGTCATAACTGTCTTTTATTTTATTAAATCCAATCTTGATGAAATTTTCAGTGCTACTGTATGCTTGTTGGATTTTTCTTTTTGTTCAAATCAACTTTTCGTTAGGGTGGACTTGTCATTTAAGTTTACATGAGAGGCTGTGATTCAAATTTACTTGCATATTTGTAAAAATTTATAATTTGGGGAAAAGGAACAGTCCAAAACAGACCAAATCACATCATTAAAATATCTCCATATCTTGAAAGGCAATATCACAACAACAAAAAACAAATCTCACAAGATGGCGATTATTAAACTGTACAAAAGATAAAATATATCCATACATATTTCATAAGGATTACTCTCCACACTGAAATATAAACTTAACGAGTTAAGGAGTGGGAGCATGTAAAAAAAAGAAGGTATCAACTAAATGTCAGACATGCTTTTGACAGAAAGATTTATATGTTTCCATAAATGTATATTTCTCATTTCCTTTTCAATCTGTAAATGAATACAAGGTATATGGTGATTTTAGTTTGGCCATGTCTTTGATTTATATTTTCTCACTTTGGAATGACCAAACATTAAAATAGTTTATGCTTTGTGGGGATAATGTTTATTTTTTGGATGTTATACTTTTACTTTTTACAGCTTCAAAGCTTCTATTTAAATGTAAATGAGTCTATATTTCTTGGAATGTCCAATAAATTGTATTTTGTGGGAGAGTTTGTTAATTTGTTATTACAATCTTTTTAAAAATAATTGCAGGTCTTTGATCCTAAGAAATATAAAATTGTTTATGATTAATATTTTGATGATACTATATCCATCACGTCAATGGCATACTCAATTTCTTTTGATCTTTCACTTAATAAAATAGCACTTGTGTTTTAATGATCAAATCTTTGAGGAATATGAAGCCGCTTTTTCTATTCTTCTTTGACCATCTACTTTAAATGACAAGTCCACCCCAACAAAAAGTTGATTTGAACAAATAGAGAAAAATCCAACAAGAATAACACTGAAGATTTCATCAAAATCAGATGTAAAATAGGAAAGTTATGACATTTTAAAGTTTTGCTATATTTCACAAAAGAGTTATATGCACATCCTGGTCGGTGTGCAAATGAGTGGACTGATGACATCACTCACTCACAATTTATTTTGTATTCTAGTAAGTAGTATTATATGAAATATCTTAATTTTCTCCTCATTGGAAGGTGAAATAAGTTTTCTTCCTCCATGAACATGGGGAATTACAATTGTTTTAACACTTCATGGTTCAGTAAAACTGGTCCTTATTGTGAAATATGTAAAAATTGAAATATTGTATAATTCAAACAATAAAAAACAAAAGAAATAGTGAGTGGAGGACATCACCGACTCTCATTTATGTGTTGCGGAGTTGTGCACATAACTGTTTTGTGAAAAATAAGCGAAACTTTAAAATGTCATAACTTTCTTATTTTACATCCGATTTTGATGAAATTTTCAATGTTATTCTTGTTGGATTTTTCTCTATTGATTCAAATCGACATTTTTCTGGGGTGGACTTGACCTTTAAAAGAGGAAGTTGAGTACATACATGTATGTATTAGCATCTCACCGTCCAATAATGAGAAATAAGAACTGTGATGGTATATTAATTCAATGCCTTTTTTTTCATTCTTTTTAATCTTGCACTTATATATACACTGTACATGTACAAACAAATTCTAGGTTGTTTTTCTTTTATTTTTGTAATAAGAAAATCTTGATCAAGACCTTTCAGATGAATAAACTATAAATGTTTTCAATTTCATTTAAAATAACAACAAAATATGTAGGGAAATTGAATGAAATATGAAGATTTGTATACTAGTAAATCTTTTTTTTTTACTTAATTTTTATTTTTTACAGATGCATCAAAATAAGATTTTCTAAATGAATTCAGTTTTGGTACAAATAACATACTTTCAATCAAATTGTCTAACCCCCCTCCTCCCTCTCTGTTTCTCTTTCATTTTTCAGTTTTGGTTCAAATAACATACTTTCAATCAAATTTTCTAACCCCCCTCCTCCCTCTCTGTTTCTCTTTCATTTTTTTGACAATGTGTATAAAATCATTTACCAAAGAATGTGAATATGAAATAAAATTGAAGGTAGTTCAGGATTTAACAGTTTTTACACTTTTAAAGAAACATCTGGACTGGTGGAAATGACAGAAAAGGGAGAGGAAACAAAATTTGAAAATGCAGATGATGAAATTTCATAACAGCACTACTGTATGATCGGTTTTGTAATGCACATAAACAAAAACATTTGTTTTCAATATCTATTTTTAACACATCGCTAGGTGTGATATTCAAGGAATAAACTTGATCAAAAGATACATAATCCATTCATTGTTACACTATTGACTAGTTGACAGGATATTATTTAGTAGACAATGACCCCAGATGGAAATGACCTATTTTCACTTTTAAATCAATTGACAGGGCCAATGTTTCAATAGATCTAGGCATACTAGTCTTACATATATGTTTTCAGGAACAGGAGAAAATTTATATGGTAATAAAAGGACTGACCATTTAATGCTTGTATTAAAAAAGGGCTTTTAAAAATTGATATTATTCATAAACGATCAAATATAAAGAGGTATGCAACATGCCGTATGACTAGCCAGGCATAGACTAAAGGGCTATCTAGTATAGGATTTCAATTCACTTGAAATCAAATTAAAGGGTAATGAAAAGAACATAAAATCATGGCACACCAATAATGAATGGCAATTAATTAATCAAAATTAGCACAAAAAACAATAAAATACAAAGCTCGTTTGACAACTTTGAAGCAAAAGCAAAAGAATGAAAGTCAGCTTACTGGCGACATAATGGTATCCTTGCTGTGGCAGTAGTTTATAAGGGCAAACAATTGATCACTGAAGCAAAAATCTCCTGTGTTTTTTCTTTTTCCCACAACACAACGCCAGTGTGCCGAGTTGGCGCAGTTACTTTTACAGAGCAGTTAAAGGCCCCGTAGTCCAGCCAGGCAAGAACGAACATTTACAATAGTAGTAGTCCTATGACCTTGCTGTGGCGTTTCATAGGCTTTGCATTAGAGTAGAGAGAGCGACAGAGCAAGAGCTGCAGACTTCACTCATGCACAGGAGTCTATAGTAATCCGGAGTAGAAGGCTTGTGAAGGATGGGCGGGGCTTTCATTGACCCAGGCAAGTCTGATGACATCATCACCCACCCGGCCAATCAGGGGACGGTTGCCATAAGGGGGCGTGCAGTGACCTCAGCTTACTTAGCCCCCATTGGCTGGGCCCTGCTGATGTCAACAACACGGGCTTGCTCGAGCGGACTAACCAGGTTTGCCGCTTGACTGATTTGCATGTCATTTGCATGTGATTACCATCTCTATTTGCATACTGGGTTTACCCTGGGAGCCTGGCAGTCATTGAGTATTGACACCCACGCATGTTTATGAGCTGCTGCCCTACTGCTGGAGTAACCACCCAACTGCACTAGTCTCCATGCCAGGCTTTAGAGCCATATGGCAGAGGTGTACAAAGTGAAATGCAGAGATCGGTGTATGTACAAACCTATTATCGTAGAACAGAGCATATTCATTAATTTGTCTGCAGCAACTTTACAACAGTCTATCGTAATAGCAGACTAAAAAGTTAATGACAGTGAATTCTCAATTGTCCACTTCTCTAAAATAGCAATATAATAAATCCCACCCTATAAAAAGTACAATAACATTAGATTGCTCTTCTTTCCAAAGGTAACAAGTTTATTTTTATATCATTGTTCTCTATAAATACTTTGGTCATTTATTGTACTTTCTGTTGTACATGTACATGTGTGTCTATGACTGTTTGAAATTATGCTAAATTTATTTTGATTAATACCTGTTATTGACTTTAGAAAATTATTGCAATGAATAGAAAGAGGTCTGCAATGGCCAAAATATATGACAGTGTACATGTAACTATAGTTTTCACAAGCTCTGGTGATATATCGTTGGTTACATGTAAAATGATGTTTCATCAAATCCTGCAGAGCTCTTGAGCTGAACACATCTCTTGGGTGATGATTGATGTAGCGGGTTGGAGGGTGTCTGGGAGGATAAGGCTCTGCAAGGGTGCTGTAGGTAGGTCTAAAAGGGTCAAGGAGGGAAGCATGTTCACACTAAGAAGTAAGCACGCAACTAATGGTCGTTCACCACTCCCTGGGGAGGATTGATAGAGAGGGTTGGAGGGTGTCTAGAAGGAGAAGGCTCTCCAAGGGTGCTGTAGGCAGGTCTAAAGGGTCAAGGAGGGAAGCATGTTCACACTAGTATAAAAGCAAGCATGTTTTAATTTAATTTCATTCTCCACTCCCTGAGGAAGATTGATGGAGAGGGTTGGACAGTGTCTGGAATGAAAAGGCTGTGCAATAGTATTTACAGAGAGTCCAGTTTGGGTGTGTTGAGATCCACTACCATTGATCTTTGAATGAATATTAGGTACCATACTACATGTATGGAATTTAAAGACAAAAGTCCACATTAAAGGAGAATGAAACTCTTGGAGCAAGTTAGCTTTTGTGAAAGCAGAAAAATCAAAGAATAAGATCAACAAAAGTTTGAGTAAAATAGGACTAGCAATAGAGGAGTTATGAGCATTAGAATGTCGAGATCACTAATGCTATGGAGATCCTCCCATTGGCAATGCGACCAAGATCTATGATGTCACAGATGAACAACTCTCCCCTTTTGGACACTGAAAATATACCCCAAAACATCTCTTTTTGCTCATTCTAATCATATGACAAACGATTCATCAATGATGTACTTGTCCTCTCATAAAGAGAACACCTCACCTTGTGATCGACTCTATAAAAGTGAGAATAAAGTGAAATAAGTACTAAAGTAATGAGGGAGTTGTACGTGTGTGACATCACAGATCTTGGTCGCATTGCCAATGGGAGGAACTACATGGCATTAGTGATCTCAATATTCAAATGCTCATAACTTTCTTATTATTCATGCAATCTTCCTCAAACTTTCAACAATATGTTTCTTTGATTTTTCTCTTTGATATGAATTCAGCTGGTTTCAAGGGTTTCATTTTCCTTTAACTCAAGTTGATTGTGAGAAAACATGTGCAGTACTCAAACAAATCAAAAGCATACAGATTGATGTAAAATATTAAAAGCTATGCATTTTTACAAATTATCAGACACAGGCATTATGTACTCTATCTGTATGCCAAAAAGAATCACAATAAAATAAATTCCCATTATTTTGTTATCATAAATACATGTATTGTACATGTACATCATCTGAAGAAAAAAAACTTCAATTTTTATACTATAGATATAGTTTAATCAGAATCCAATTTATCATATATCCATGAGGACACAATGTTCATGTAGGCCTACATCACTTGGCCTTTAGTAAAAAAAAAATATGGGTTGGGGTAAATTATAGAATAACACCTGGAAGGGAGAATAAATTACATTTGCCTGTCAATTCTGACCTTTGCTGCTGAATTTGAATAGTCTGTGCACTCAGACCTGATTACTATCTGAGAAAAGACTTTCCCATGTTTATTATAAAGTGAGAGGATTCTTTGTATACTGGTGCAGATCTATCCAGGGGGTAAAAGGGGCACCCCCCCCCCCATGTTGACTCCCAATTGCCCAAAACTAAATGTATTAAACTTCTTTAATATGATATGAAGTGCCCCCACCCCTAGTCTGCAGGCATAGACCCTGATTGGAACATTGATCAACAAGTAGGTCTTTACACAAGAATAGCACAAACGTGCTGTTGATACAATTTCAGGACAAGAGGGGCCTCCTGTACACAATTCAATTGGCAGGGACCGTAGACTACATATTTAGACCTCTTTCCTTGAGTATAAAGGGTAACTTGCACGACAAACTACATGTACACCACAGGCCAAATTAAACTACTGTATTTCAGGGCGTGACCAGTATCATGGTAGCATCCAATCTTCCCTCAAACACACCCCCCCCCCCAGTGGCTGCCCCCCCCCCCCTTCATCTCCCCTCTACATGTTTCTGTGAAATTGTATGAAAGGAGACTTTACATGTATAGGGGCATTCAATGATGTAGACTAAAAGTTATTGATTTCTGCTTTTCGGAGACAACACTCAGAGTGCACAGTCATGAAAATACCCAATAATACTTGCGATGAATAAATAATGCCAAATCTCCATGACCCTCAGTTGTGTATAATTGTGGCTGTATGATGTATGCAGAGACGCTAATCAACATTTATAGCGTCTGCAGTATAAGACTACAACAGGCTCTATTGGATTGCAAAACAAAAAAAAACATAGGCCTACAAAATATGTACATGTACAGTACTGTTACTTGTACACTGTACATCACAATATTGTTTAAAAGAGACAATCACATATTAAAAATCAATACTAAAACATGTATGCAATGTTCTATTTTTGAGCACTGCGTATCCCACCTTTATAGCATGGCTACCCCAGTCAGGCTGCAAGGCAGAATATGCATTTATAGAACGGGGAATTTTTACAAATATTTATACTATATACAGCACATTCACACTTAATTGTGTCTCTTTGAACTTTATAGAATTTCATATTCATAAAACTAGTCACAAAAAATGTCAGGGTGACAGCAAAATGAAAGAACTCTCATGTATTTCAAAATGAAAATGGGGGTGTCCCTATAAAGATTGTGACATTTCCATTCATTATTGTGCAATACATGTATTCACAGGCATAAGCAGTGATCTCATGATATGGTTCACAAAATGGTTCACAACACGTTTCTTTAAAAAACTATTACAATATATCTGTTAAAAAAAAGGGCCCAATATATTCTACATGAATACATCTCTCTCTCTCTCTCTCTCTATGGGTGTTTTTGTAATTGATTTTATTTTTGTGTTTCACTGTACATGTAATTGTTCATATAAAAAGTGTTTACAGTCAAATTGAGAATGATCCAATAATTGTGGATTTTGATCAATAAATTTCAAAACTTAAACTTGATATTTTTTATCCATCGACATGTACATGTAGGGGGGACCAGGGGCATGTTTCATATTAAAGACTTGTCATATTAATATTTCTACAACAAATTTACTATCAGCCAATCAGCCTGGAGGATTTCAGAAGCCTCTAGGCTCTATTGTTGAATAACAGGTTTTAAAAGAGACCCCAGATGTCCCTCTTCCATAGGATGCTGTACAAAATTTGAAAATAATGGGGGCGTGGTGTCCCCCCCCCCCTCCTGATAAAATAATAATAATTGTGATATCTTATTGAGCGCACACACCGTCCAGATACGCTCATGGCGCTAGCTCAGCAACAGTTCCTTTGGATATACAAACAATAACAAATATAAACAAATAAAAAAGAGATCTTAACAAATACAACCAAGTACATTATTTCAAAGAGAACAGTTTTGCATCACCCACCGGCATTCCTAGCTACATGTAGATCCTGGTGGGGGCTGGTGCCCTCCTACCTGCTGCTCTGTTCACCGACAATTCAAGGGGCAAGCCCGTATCAGCTCAGAACTCACAGGAGCTCTAGCGTAGAAGGGCACCAGCCCCCATAGGAAGCCAGTCAGACCAGTGAGTGATGACAAAACAAGATTTAAGGTGGAGAGTGATCACTACTAATCACTAATGAACAATCGCCAGACATACTGTAGAGGGTGGGCCAACATACTGTACATGTGAAATCTGAGGTAGCAATAGTGACAAGATTAATACAGTGAAGACACTTGCTGATGCAGTCTGAATCTGAATAGGCCCTAGATGAGGTTTGGACTATTTTTTTACGTTGAAGTAAAAAGTTATTACAAAGGAGAGCTATTGAACGGTACAATTCCATAACAACTATATTTGAGTTGACAGCAATTCTACACACTATGTATGATCTCCATCTCTCCCCCATCTCTCCCCTTCCCTTCTCTCTCCCCTACCTACCTCGCTCCCCTCTCCACCCTACACCCCCCCCCCCTTCCCTTTTGCCCCTATGTAACACGTCATGGGTCCATTGCAAGAAGAGTTCTGTTATAATAAAAAACACAAGTCCAAATATCAAATGCAAGTCCTACATGTACATTATAAATGCTTGCTTTTGATTGGTTAAAAATCAAGTTGCGTTTGATTTTGACTGCAACTCTTTCTGCAAAGGGCCCCATGTCATTGACTTCAGTTATGAGTTGTTTGTCAGTTGGAAATACATGTAAGGTGTGACCCCGCCCACCCCTATTGTTATGAAAGGGGAGCTTCAGCTGGTTCAAGTACATACCAGTAGTCTCATCATTCAAACTCTTTGAAAATGGCCCAAAATAAAACATGTCCACACAACATCGGTCACGGGACATTTTGATGAAAAAAAAGGTCTGCATATCAAGACAATGCATGCACCAGTTACCCAGGCTATTTTTAGTGTGCAAAGGCGGAGACTCCTACATGTACATGTAGGCCTATTTTCCGTAGGCTTTTTATACATTATAAGGTGCCTACCAACAGGTAGGTTCCCTCATATTTCACTCTTTTAAATTGTTTTTAATTCAAAATCGCTATTTTCTTTAATTTGAATTAATTGTTATGCCTTGTCTGATTTGTATTCTCATAAAGTTTTCTGATATTGTTTCATAATTTTGTTTGTACTTGTGAAATATGTAAAATCAAATCAAATCAAATCAAATGTAATGTGCAGGTATCAAAAACTTGCAAGCATGCCAAAGGACTGCCTGTCATTGCAACAAGTACAGTATTACACATGTAGTAGTTTAGCATTCAGAATTTTTCTGATTTTGGAGTTGAATTATGATCTATTCCACACCAGGCATATTTTTTTTTGGTGAGTTTTATTCTGTAATACTTTACAAGAGTTTTGAGTATGAGTTGTAATTTTAAAAAAAGCAAAAAAAAAAAGCAAAAAAAAAAAAACTTGAATGTTTAAAGGCCTAGTTATAATGTCAATATGGTAAACCACGTAAAATTTTAACACTTGAACACCCTGCAAGTATGTAGGCCCCTTAAAGAAAAATACTTGTGGTAACGACCTCAAAACGAGTTCGAACAGAATCCAATGAAATTTATACCACCAAGTGTTTGTATGTATAAATAAAAAATACTGTAGGCCTATATATAAATATGCCAAATGGCTCTGGAAGAAAATGCATAATTGCTAAGAAATGAGCAAAATATGCACAGAATTCCATCAAATGTCAGGTATTTTTCCAAGCGATATTAACACACTGTTCCACATATGCCTTTTTGTGTTTAGTGATGATCAGAATTATCGGTGTTCAGCTAAATTTAATGATATCACAAAGATAAGTTTACCGGTACATTAATGTACCAGATGCATGATAATGTTGTGATCATGAACCTTTAAAACCTTTAAAAAATTTTCTCATGAAATAATTGTTTGCTCCAACTACTTTCTTTTACCTTTAAATATACACTCATAAAACCTAATTTATAAAGTTCAAATGGTATTTAAGTGTAAATTTATTTAGAGTCTGTGGCGACAGACTACACATAAAACTCAAGTCTAAAGTCCAAAAAAACACACCTCCACACTCTTGCATACAATGAGATATGGATGGACTAGCTCCACTATTGAAAATCCGTCAATGGATTTCGATCTATTGTTATGGGTGATCAACAGATCTGATAGTCTGGACCACAGACTAAAATTATTATTTTTAACACTCTGGCTACTGGAAGTTGCAGTTACTCTATCAAACATGAAGTTTGTACATGTAGTTATGGATTAATAATGCAAAGACTGACAAAGATATTGCATCATTCCACTTTGCTATATCCAAAAAAAAAACTCTCCATATAGATTACTTGTACATGGAGGCCAAAGTAGTAGGCCGACATCGAGGAAGCATTTCATGAAACAAATAATGATTTTTCAATGACATTAGCTTCTGAAATCCATGCATCTGATTGGCTCAGAGCCAATCAATCGGTGAAAATCGTAAACAAGATGTTTCAAGAAACATGCCCTAGACCTGTAGAGAGAACATGTGATGGCCACTTTGAAAGGGCACATTATAACGCTCACATGGAAAATATACTAGTAGATTACAACAAACAGACCAAGTCCTCAGTCGCACTCAAGCATCACATGTTCCCATAATATACCCCTGGGTGGAGAGTGGCAAATGCAGACAGACGACTTGACAAAGGAACACTGCGGTAGGATTTGAACCCCAGACCTTCAACATCAAATTTAAAATGTTTAATACCAGTACTTGTATCCTGAGCAACTGACCTAACCTGGCCAATGCAAGAAGGGTGCCCTCCCCCCCCCCCCCCACCCAGAAAAAAGATGCATGCACATTCAAATTTTAGGTAAAATATTTTGTCCTCCACTATAGTATCTGAACTCCAAAATGGAGGGAGGTTTTGATCAAAACTAATGTACGAGATGCCATGCCTATATCATCAGCATTCGGCTGTGACTAATTTTCTACTTCTTCCTCAAAATGTTTTTCCTCGTACTTTTATTTCAGAATATTTTTGTGTGTGTATGTGACTATGGAGGGAAACCGTTCAAAGGAAATTCAAGTCCAGACAAGAGGGTTTGTATAAACCACATACCGGTAAACACCGTTCTCACTACCTTCCTAAAACTAGATTACTGGAAACTAGTTTTTTATAATGGAAACTAGTTTTACGTGTAGTGAGAACAGTCCAAGCTATCTTGGTAGCGATCTTCCTAACCAGATCAGAAAACCACCTCGCGGTGTCATTTTCAAGATCGCTTTGCCTCGTTAAACTGGTTTTTATAGCGTATTGAAGACACAACCATTCTTCGGGAAGCGATCTTCGCACATTTGAGGGCACTACTCCGCATGACAGGTGTGTAATTCCTACGCTGCGGTTTCGAATTTCGCGTGAAACATGTTACCCCACTGAGAGCGTTCCATGGCAAAACAAGATTGCTTTACCCGAAGAGATTTTGAAAACCACTTTTGTGTGATCAAGTGGGAACGCTAGCAAAACGAACTTCCAAACTGGTTTCCTGAATCGGTTTCCAGTAAGCTAGTTTTAGAAAGCGTAATGAGAGCGACCTCATAAAGACCTTCAATAGTTCTGGGTTCATAATCAATTAACACAGACCGACCATACATCACCCTACTATAACAGAAGACTGGAACGGTTGTCACAATGATAAAATATTAATTCAGAATCAAGTAACAAATTACAGAGTGTACATGTATGTGTCAAGCGATTCCAAATGATTTGATAAATATAAATTGTACATGTATAGGTATAATGCCCATGGATGCAAACAAAATGTACCGATACCAAAATTATAGAAAAAAAAAACAATTCCTAAAAAAAATCAGTTTTAGTATATCGGGCACAGATACATGTACATTGGGGGCAGTCATTTCCCAAAATTCTGTGTAGATTAGGTATTTTCCCTGAAAATGCTTTCTTTTTTTTTTGCATGTAATATCCTGCCTAGATAAATACTGTACTATATTCCGGAAGGCTGCAAGGCAGTGTACATGTATTTATGTTTGGTGTTTTGGGGAGAAAAATAAAAACAAAGTCATCCAAGTGATTTTCCTGTAAAATATTTCAATGCGATGTACACAGAATACACCAAGTTTTAATGCTTGAAATCGATTTTTTTAATTCCTTTGTTTTTGTGATGTTTACTACTTTTGAAAAGTTTCAAATAATGTTCAATTACTTGTAAATATTGTGATTGTACTGTATACATGTGATTGAATACTAAAAAAACACACAATTTTTTTTAATCCGATTTTCACTAGACTAATTCAAGGATGACATACTGCTTTCTACCAGGTACATGTACAGTACACATGATAAAAAATGAATCATTTTGGTTTATTTGACATTTTAATGTAGGAGAATATGCACACTATACATACACATAATGAAAATTTATGATACAATTATTTTGTTTTCTCACAGCCCAGAATTAGCAATCCAATCCATTACTGTTATTATTCTAGTCATGTTCACTTTTTCAACTTCATTACATTGTTTGTAAATGTAATCAAATCATTCTTTGTATACCATATTTATATATTTTTATGAATCATAAATATTCTTTGTTTATCAGGCTGTATGTACTTGTATGCATTATTATGAATTGTAAATGAAACCAAGGAAAAAATAAATTAAAATCGAATCAATTATTTTGCACCATTAAATCTGGTTTAAAGCAGATACCAGGGAATGTATTGCAAAGAAAAACTTCCATACGATGTACGGTCTGATTTACAAGACTAGCAGAGACCAAAGTTCTCTATTCAATTCTTTACTCTACTTTTTTTTATCCAGCCCTTGAACTCAAACTAAAGTTTTCTGGAAACCAACGAAATGTCAAAATCCGGTTTGACAGAGACAGGTTATTAGCCTCATCCAAGGAATTCAACATTTTTAACTGAGCTTGGATCATTTTCTCCTCCCTACCATCCCCTATCATCTTCCTGAATAATTTTCCTGTCTCCTAAAACATCTTCCCGCTCCGCATGCTTTTGTCTACTCTACACCCCCCCCCCCTTTCTCTATTGTCATGTAGCACGCCCCCCCCCCCCTCTCTTTCCATCTTTTCACATCCCCGATAGATGCTATTTACCAGCCGCCATCCTCATTTCAATAGAAGCATAACATTAATTTCCTGTTGCTAGGAGTTACTGCCAAAAAGCAGACATGATTTTCCAGCTTGGACTGTTTGTTGTGAAAAGCGATTACAAAATGATCAAAATCAATCGATGGTGAATGTGAATGAACTTGGCAGAGTTTTTTTTTCCTCTCTCTCTCTCTCTCTTTTAATAATGTATGTAAATAAGACACAAATTCAAAGCAACAAGTGCTGACTGCTTGATATTGTGCAACTGTAATGAGTACTATCGTGAATACACAGTGAATATTTGATTGTTAAACAATGTCATTTGCACATATAGAGGACTCGGGATATCAAACATATCACAGTCCAATTTGCAAACTGTTACGAAAACTAAAAAAATCAATGCTTATCCTTTATTTTATGAGTGCAAACAAATAGAGGCTCTCCAATTGAATTAAAAAATTATTGTTCTTTATAGTTTTGAATATTTATTTCAAACAATAATTGAATGAATGCGTATAAAATTATTAACCAAAATATTGTAGAATAACTACATGTATAAAATCACAAAATTGTGATGATACAGTACATGTATCGAATGATGAAGCATGGCCACTTGCCGGGCGGGGGGAGTCATGCCCCCTCAAATTTCTACTTTCTACAGTGCTCAGCCAATGGGAGTTTTTCATCTCTTCCCCACCCCCCCCCCCCCTGAGAGACCAAAAATCTTTAAATGAAATTGCCTCGCTTGGATGTGAAAATTAAATCTCAAAGAAAATTCTATTTGTAAAGGGGCGTGATTTGAGAGCACTGAAATCACTATTCCAGAAATTATTAGGGGAGGGTCATGTAACTCTACAGCTCTAATGAAGTGCTTCAAGGAATACATGTCTCTCATCGCTTTAAAACTTGCATGCATGGCATTTTATTTTATCTATCAGGCATATTAAATCCCAGACATGACACTGCACTTTACAGAATTGTGAATGATGTTATCATAGCAGCAGTGCTCATATCATATCACTCTGAAAATCTGCCTTCACAAGGTCCTTAAAATGTCAATTGAATAAGTTTTAGCTTCCATTCAGGCAGTTTTCTATTAAAACATTTCTGATCAAAGTACAAATTAGGCATGCCTTCATGAAGAGGAGGTCCAGGGCCACAAGTGATATAAATTATTCAGAGTATAGTGGGTGTTGTACATTTTCCATCCAGGAAATGACAAAAATTTAAGAAAATTTAGCAGCTCACTCCATGAAAAGCGCACGTACTGAAAAAGCTCCTTTATACTGTACTACAATACACTCAAATCGTATAAAGCTGATTTGTATTCAGCTCATTAAAGCTAAATGACAGTACCGGTAGTTGCAGTAAAACACTAATTTTGTGAGAAAGTCTGTAAAACCAAGGTTAAGTATGACTATATCATCGTGGATCTAGATCTGGTACAGTTGCATAAACTGAACTTTGTGAAATCATAAAATCTAAGCTGAAATACATCACACTGAAGATCACCAACACAGATAGGCACACATGGGACAGTGTGTTATTATTGCTGGAATAAAGACCCGACGGAAGTGACAGAATCCGCCTTTATTTTGCTTATTTCTCAGCAATTACACAATTTCTTCCAGAATCCTTTGGCACATATTTTTTATTCATACAAACAGACACTTGGGTGGTCATTATATTAGATTCTGTAAAAAGTCATTTTGAGATCGTTACCAGAACTGGAATTAACCTTTAATAGCAAAAATGAAGCTCCATGTAGGTCGAGTCAAATTCATAAACTTTGGAAGCCAACAAATTATTTCAAAAATGTTTTAAAGTTGAACATGGAACTATAATTGATCATGTCTTGTTTTGAATAATAATATACATGTACATGTAGTTCTCACATTCATTTTTCAGTGGAACACTTTTCACAAACAAGGTACAGTACTGCCTAAAACTGCCATATTGGATAAAATTGAACATTGCAGTGAAAAGGGTTTTCTGGTTCTCTTTTGCGCACTTACTTTGGGGGTTGAAATCGCCCTGAACTCCCAACCTCCGCCCCCCCCCCCCCCCCCATTTTCTTTTTCCCTGAGATCATCATAAGACTTTCAAGTTTGTTTATTAAAGGGATTTTTTTTTCAATCCAAATACTCAATACGATAACAGACTAATCATTGTCAGGCAGCTCACCAAGCTCAGGCTGATTAGCCAGAGGCAAAATATATTCATGAACATTAAAGAAATAATTTATGCCAGATGCACAGTATTATACATGTTGTATGTAACTATGTATTACAGCTACATGAAGACCAGTATGCTGTAATTTTCATATTTCAAATTAAAAAGTAATTTGTTCTATTACTTGCTGCATACTCTGTGCAAGTATCAATCCACGAAGAAAACCCGGAAATACCAAGATATTAGTTACCAAAAATCGTGAGCCAAACCAAAGAAATATGATCGTGCAGGAGCACAAGGAGGGAATCCCCTATTCTTAAGAGATTAATAATTGAAATAAACAAATTGATGCGCTGCATTAAACCTCAAACACTCTTTCCCTTCAAATATTAAAAAAAAATCTTTAGTCTCGCCTATTAAAAACCTGTAGCCAAAGGTGCCACAGACTTCAAATTTTAGCCAGTGGGAGTTAGAAATCACAGCAACATTTCAGACAAATCCATTACACACATATTCCATGCATGGGATGATTTGCTTGTGATTTTTCAGGGATTTTTTGTGAGGTGCAAATTAGGTGCAGGATTGTATATTGATAATCAGCCATCTTACCTGTGCGGACAGTCCTGGCACTTGAACACCTTGAGTCACTGTCCCAGTCCTGCTCCTGGCCAGAAGATGCTTCCCCTGTCAGGTCCTTACCCTGCATGGAAAGATGTCGAGAGCAGTAACCGCGTCTCTGGGACTCCTTGTTGCATCCTTCCCTGGAGCACAGTCGTCGCCACTGCTTACCGTTGAACTTCTTGCGGACTCCATTGGCGTTGCAGATGACTTCACCCTTCTTGTACTTTGGTGGAGGAGTCAGGGAATGGGTGCTACCAATGGAGATGGTTGATGCGTTACTGGCACTGCTGATGTGTCTTTTGCGATTTGAATAGCTGGTAGGTAATCGAGCCAGGCTGCTCTCAAATGGAGAGTAGAGAGAACCAGGGGTGGACGTACCAGTTGTTCCTGGAGTAAGTGTTGGTCGTCCACGGAATTCCAGGGGCCTGTCAAAGTTCTTGAGCTCGTCATCTGACCCAATATCCTCCAGAGGCAACTGAACTCTCCTTTCACCACTCAAGTGCCTGTCACGGATGAAGACATTCCTGTCTTGGACAAGTCGATCCGAAAGTGTCTTCTGTTCTGGAGGTGTCACTTTATGCAAGTCAAAGTGCAGATTAGGCAGTGGAATAGATTCATTCTTGGATTCAAAGGGACTGTACGTCAGCTGTCTGGCAATTGCACCAGGAGTTTGAACAGGTCCAGAGGGAGGGTTCTGCCACGGAGGTCGTAACATCCTCAGCTTCCAAAGAGGGACTGTCATGTCTTCTGAACTGCTACTTGAGCCTTCTCGTAACTGAGAAGCCATAACAATTTGATAAATGGAGTTTGGTCTCATTTCCCTGACAAAGGCCTCAAAATACTGTCCTTTGCCATCTCTCTGGACACATACTTTGGACCCATTACTCAGTGTGTTCACTGGAGGCACTTTATCACTGACAATACAAATCTGATCGGAGTCCATAACATCATTGAACATAGTAAGGCCCTGGTCCCCTTCAAACAACACACCAATGCTCTTCTTTTTTACAAGTTTGATTATTCCAGGAGAAAATGCTTCACCCCTTCTCGCCAGTACCCTCTGGCCTTCCAATTCTTTGGCATCAACAGCTAGCTTCTTCTGGGGTGTAGCAGACTCTGGGAACTCTCCCGGCCTCTTCACACCAGTCCTGACAGGAGTCAAGGCAGATACTGGCTCATTCATTGACTCTGACTGCATGGCTTCATCATCCCCAGAGAGGGCGCTGTCCGTTTCTTCATCATCTTCACTATCCTGGACCACTTCAGCCATGCTCTTAACTTCAGTAACCGTTTGCACCATTTGCCGTGATTCTGTAGTCCTGGCACTTACAATATCACTATTAACAACCAACCTCTTTGATACCACTTCTCCTTTCCCTTTTGGCAGTTCTTGGACCTCCCCTACAGGAGATGATTCTGTACTTGTCTCTCTCATAGGGATTTCAAGGGAACCAGGCCTTGGTGTACTTGCTCCTGACGATGACGGTTCACTGGTCCCCGAGTCACTGGACACTGCCATTCTGCTTCCATTCCTGCTGGCGTTCCGTAACTTTTTGTGCCTCACAAAGTCATCTGTTGCATCTTCGTCTTTGGAGAGCTTTGTTCTTCTGGTCCTTCCTGGGTTGGAGTCTGGGGTTGCCGGGGTCGCTGGGGATTCTGATTTTTTGTTCCGCCTGCTTCTGTCTTTCTTCCCATTCATCTTGTGATCTGTAAGAAAATTACACACAAAAGAAAAATAATGTAGAAGGTCATTTGCTCAGTCCTGGGACCCGATGCATAAAAGTTACCATTATGGTAACTTTGGCATCAAATGGTAACTTGTCTGGAATACTTGATTTTGATTGGTTGGTGATCAGTGTTACCATGGTACTTTGTACTTACCATTGGATGGCAAAGTTACCATAATAGTACCTTTTGTGCTATGGGGCCCTGGAGTCCTGGGGTTAAGGTTTACCAAATGCCCTCTGTCATAAACCATACAGGGCAAATTTATGCAAACAACAAATTGACAAATTTTGACTTTTAATAGAATCAAAAGTGTCAGATTCTTCTTTAATTCTTTATCCCAATTGCCAAACAATCTACACTCATTACCCTATTAAGCGTGGAAGTTGTTTTCTCCCCCCCCCCCCTTCTCTCTCTTTCTGTCTCCCTGTCTCTTTGTCTCTCTCTCTTTAATACATACATGTACATATCTCTAAATCTATCATTCTCTCTCTCTATCTATATTTGTCAGTTATCTCTTTGTTCACACCTCGAGATTTGTCTCGCTCACTCTCTCTGTCCTTGTCTCTTTAGTACACACACCCTCTAAATTATCTCCCTCGCTCTCTCTTTCTGTCTCTCTCTCTCTCTTTCTTTCCTTTCAGTAATATGGTCAACTGATGGTGGGTGTACTGTATATGACTCACTTCCACAGGCTTACATGCAAAGAGCCCTGGACTATTAAACATCCATTCAATATTGCGACACACAACCCACACAACCACATCGTTATCACGAAACCAAGAACAAAAAGTTCATGTTGGCAAACATCACCAATATTTATATTATCTATCCAGAAGCAGAAGAGGCATTCTGAAAGCTACATGAAGTGTTAAAAACACCTTTAAAACATTCTTATACCGTATACACGTACACTTCATTTTTACACTAGAACAAAGTATTGTTACTCATTGTATGGTGTTTTATTTGTTTTGCGGATTTGTTTGATATTTTGGGGGCTGTATAAAAAGTCTTCACTTCATAAAAAAAGAGAACCGTAGTTGTGTCATACAAAGCATGAACTGGGGGCCGTTTCATAGAGCTGTTCGTAAGTTAAGAGCGACTTTAAGAACGACTGGTGATCCTTTATTGTGGTAAATGGTATTTTCATTGGCGATGGTTACGTGCGTAAGAAAGGTTCACCAGTTGTTCTTAAAGTCGCTCTTAACTTACGAAGTTCAGCTTTATGAAACACCCACCCGGACTATTATGAACAGGTAAATGTATAAAATTAAAGATTTTACAGATCAACTTTAGAACAGAATGGTATTGGCATTGCTATGCATTGCACTTTCTGCATTGCCCATCATTTTTACCTAAACTGGAAAATTGACTCAGGCCAAGTAGCTGTACTTTATTGAAAAATCATAATTTATCTATTATTTTATATTGCAGGATTGTGAGTAACAATGAATGTATAGATAGCTTCCTGATCTTAAATCAGTAATTATGATGTCTATCATAAAAACCTTGAAAAGTTTGAAGTTCTTTTATTTCTGTAATGATGTCATCAGATAATTTTTTTTTTCAATTTGTGTTTATGGCTCTGTCCTACTCTATACTGTAGTACAAGTATAGAGCAATATATCTTTGCTTTGAAATATTTGGATTGAATATGAGAATCATAGTCAATCCAATTGCAGCATTTCGTAGCTTGCCATACACTTCTAGCCTACAAGTTAAGAAACCTGAACTTGCAATCACAGGATCTTGAAGCAACAAATTAATGATTCGATGAGAGCACATACTTTACAAGATACAATTTATTCTGACTGAAAATCAAGTATCAACTGATCCATGTATTTATCTCATTATGATGCCATCATGATGCCACTTTTCACAATCAAAACAGAAACAGACTACTTCCATGTTGCAGACCCTTTTTTTTTAATGAAACATATTTTATGTATTACATCCTGCTGTTGATCTGTACAATGTGGAGAAATCTCTCCAGGCTGTTAGACTGCAGGCACAGACCCTGATTGAAAATTTGATCAACAATTGAGCCTTCGCAATGGACTAGCACAGTTTAAATTTTATGTTTCAATTTCAGAACCCTTAAACTCAAGTAAAAGGGTTTGCACAACAGACTACCTCCGGGTGCTCGTTTGCCTGGACACAATACCCTTTCTCCACTCCCTGAGAAGTATTCCTGCAATAGTTCCCAAACTCAAAGGCATCCTGTACTTTGGCTATTGCATAATGGGTACCAGGGCGTTAACCAGGGGGCCGTTCATAAAAAGTTGTTCATATGTTTATTAAAGTTAAGAGCGACTTTAAGAACAACTGGTGATCCTTTCTTGTGGTAAATGGTAAACACCAAAATGTTCATTGGTGATTATGTAGCGCGTAAGAAAGGTTAACCAGTTGTTCTTAAAGTAGCTCTCAACTTCCTATTCAACAGCTTTATGACACATCCACCAGGGGGCCGTTTCATAAAGCTGTTCGTAAAGTTACGCACAACTTTACGCACGACTGGAACATGTTCTTAGGTCATAACTCAATTACATAGGGATATCACATAGCACAAGAAAGGATCACCAGTCATGCGTAAAGTCATTTGTATCATACGTAAAGCTTTATGAAACACCCACCAGGATGAAGAGTGGTAAAAGTGGAGAGAGATCGTCTTGCCAATGGACACAAGTGCTGCAGAGGGACTTGGGAGGGCCAGTTAAATACATGTATATTGCTGTTCACATGCGTGACCAAATTATTTTCAAACACCCCCTAAACAAGTTTTTCATTGCATGTGAGAAATAACCCCTTAACAAGTATTTTGCAGGCTTTATTCACACATTTTGGCCCCTGAACAAGTTGTCACAAGAATGACCCCTAAACAAGTTTTACTCCATGATAATAATAAGTTTTAATAAATAGACAAAAACAATGGGCATTGCATGCCCCCAGTTCAGTTAGGGTTAAAATACCACAAAGCCCCGGGGGAAAACACATACCCTAACACGTTAGTTCCCTAGTCTTGGAAATAAAAAACATACCCTTATACATTTGACCCCGCTACTGACCATTGACCAGTCTTTTTTTTTAAACTTTTTTTTGAAAATCAATGTTTTTGATACCCTTAACGAGTGCATGCGCGGCCTGCATCCAAAACTGAAAAAACACCTGTTTAAATGTGCTTTTTTTTTGGTCACCCATGTGGACAGCAATATTTGACTGGCCACCCGGGACTTGAACACACAACACTTTGAACAAAATGAGCGCCACGACTATGATGCCACAGCACTATTTCTCTATTCTAATGGAACCTATAGTCAAGAGCCAGTAGCTCAATTATAGCCGAAAATTTAAGGAGCACGACATAGCGTTAACGAATGAGGCATTAATTAGTTCTAAAAATCTGTGAGTGAGAGAAGCAAGCCAACAAAAATTTTGATTTTTTAACTTAAATCTTATTTGTACTATGTACAAAGAAAATTTTACTTTTTATATTTTTTTTTGCCTTTCCTTCTCTTTCTTTTGCTTTTTTTTAATATTTCTTTCTTGGACATGAAAATCTCTCTACCCCAGTGACTTGAGCCATACATTTATAGTACATGTAATAGTGGGGACAAGCCTCATTCTGACTGGAACTACCCAAAATCAAAACTGGGAGATCCGGACCTAAGCAAAGGCAAGACAAAAACAGGGATCTAAACCAGTTCATACTACTACTTTGGCTGGATGGGTGACTTGTGTGAACATGGATAAATGTTGACTATGTTGTCATTATGTGTGATGTTTCCAGTGTGAACTTATCACGAGTGACCTGCTAATGACCCAAGCTGCTTTATTATTGGCAAATCCTGTTGGAGATAGTTGCCCAAAACAAAGAAATAACACTTCCCAAAATACTACCATCCATGGCTGGATGACAAGGTTTTAAATGCAGACACTGCTGTTGTGTTGTTATAGGGGAAAAACCGATGGACCATTATGTATTTTAGTTTATTTGTCTGATGAAAGCACTTGAGAAAGCAAAATTATATGAGCTTCTGGTAGATTCAACAGGTCTATGTGAGTTCCATAACAATTTTTCACGGGATCTGTGAAGTCCAATATTGTACTCGATACAAGAATGGGATTTTCCTGAAAGTCTTAATATTGTCTGAGGTACAGTAAGAATGTAAACATAGCACCACTTTAATTTCATTTACATTATTATTTTTATACAAAAATGGGTTGCATTACAAATGGAATCAAAATTATGAAATCTATAATACCACTATATTTTTAATGCACACTCTAGGCCCTACCCACCATATCACACATATATTTTGCCATTTACAAAAATGCAATTTATTATTATTAGCTGTTGCTGAGGGTTACCACATATTTGTATAATTGTATAAAATCAATGAATTACTTTTTAATTAGGAAGGTAGTCATTAAATCATAGTGAAATGCCATTCCTAGCCTTCATGAGAATAATTGTTGAAAAGTGATAGTTTATTTAAATTCACTGTTTTTTAGCTTTGTTCTCAAACATTTATAACCCATGCCTTCGATATAAAAGCTGATCAAATTTTGCAACAGTACGAGTATCCCTAAAGTCCTAATGTTAGAACTTCACAAGATAGTCAGGGCCTTTTCACACGTGAATCTTGAATCATCATTTTAATAATGATTACGATTGTAATCGTGACTGTGATTAGCGTTCTTGATTCTAATTATGTTCTAGTTTGGTTTCACAATGACACATGCTAAATATTCGTCATTAGCCTTATTTTTTACTGGAATCATTATTTAAATTGTGATTTTTTTTTACCATGTGAAAGGGTGGTCAGTCATTCTGTGGACAATAAATAGTGAGTAGTGTTCAATACATATATACTTTTTGAAAGATTTCTTCAGTTCAGTTGTGAGGAGCAAGTTTCAACATGTTCTAGATTACTCAAAAGGCCTACACATTCCCTAAGAACAAATAAAAACCAAAGTGGGTAGTAGTAGTATTGTGCACCAAATCAATCAATTGAAGTATGTTGACGCTTGAGCGATCAGCTTCTATCATGCTAAACACCTAAAACATGTAAGAACTGTATTCGATAGTAAGAATAAAGTCATAAATTGAAAATAAGTATATATAATAAAAATGGGTCACTCATTCTTACATAAAAATCATGTTTTAAATTTAAAATTGGTTTTGGCTTAACTTTTTATGAGCTGTACTGATAATCGCTTGAACCCTCTTTCGGTGCAGACCTAGAATTAATGCGCTTGAAATTTTTACACAATCACACCCGTTCACACCTAGTCTGGAGGCACAGACGCTCGTTTTTCACAATTTGCATAGTTGCATAATACAGAGTCTGAAGTAGTGAGACTAGATTCATTATGTACTGTACCAGACAGTTTTTCACAAATTGCACAATTTGCACAATTTTTCACAATTTGCATAGTTGCATAATACAGAGTCTGAAGTAGGGAGACTAGATTCATTATGTACTGTACCAGACACAAAAAGAGTTTGGAATCTAGTCTTCTCTCTAGACATGGTATTGTTGGTTTAAGTGTCAAATATTAGTCTGTGCTTGCAGACTAATTCACAACAGTGCTGTTTGTGCCGTATACAGCGAATCTATATGTATATTCACCACTTTTTCTGACTCTCCAGTTTATTTGTTTCTTGTTCAATAGCTAAACATTTTCGTACACTGTTTCCTGACCGTTTCGCTGCTGTTGATTTCGTCAGTGAGACGACAGCTTTCCACTCCCATGGAATAAATTTTTAATATAAAGCACTCACACGTGAAAAGGGGGTTAACAAATTGCATGCTAATAACGACAAGAGAGGGGCCCATTTTTCGGATCTGAATTATTAGCGTTACTACTATAGTCTATGTTTGACAAATAAAGACCAAGGCGGCAAGGCCTAGATCAACTCTTCATCAACTTTAAAAGTATTCACCTGCAAAATTACGTTTCATTTACATGTAAAGGGGAATTAAAATTAATCAACATCGATCAATAATTTTTTTTTTAAGGTCGCTATCAACTTAGTTAGACTGTTTGTAGACTCCAGTCCAATCCAAACAACTTTCGAGTCGGTTTGTCACTTACGATTACCGGAAGTGAATCGTGATCTAAAATCATCTAACGTTTCAGTTTAATACAGGGCCTAGGCTACGCCTACGGTACCGGAATTGTAATTCTAGTAAAACTCAAATCATCTTCATAATTTTCATACTGTAAAAATACTTTCCACATAGCCAGGCATAGGCCCATTGCATTGAACTGTGTGCAATTCTGCAGTGTCAGTGCAGATCTCATCGATCGGCAGCGTACTACTACGGCAGTGCACTAGCCTACGAATACGATTTATACGCAGTATCAGCTCGCCGACCTATCAGCTGGGCGGTGAATTGTACACGCGAGCAATACGTGAGTACCGGCGTAGTAACTATCGAACACTGCACTACACCAACATACTTGCAAACAAACAGCTTAAACTTCATCTTAATAAAACAAATTTAAAATTCTATCAATAAGCTATGAATCTTTATATATTATTCTTACGTTACATTACCTTTTCGGAAGAATTCGGGCTCGAAAAAGTGAGGAAATCCAACGTAATCTGTGATTCAATACTGTGAGTTCTCCACAGACCCCTTACTCTAAAAATGGTGAATGAGAGCGAAGGTTTCGGCTTAGTGTGTTGTGATTGGTCAAAATTTTCTAATGAATATTCATCACTACTGTCATTGGTGGATTCTTGATATATTTCATCATGATTATTCATGTTCAGTTGCGACACAAACATGATTTGCATAACTACTTATTATTGTCGTGTCCTTTAAATCCCGCCGTCATGAATAAATTACCCTCCCGCAGAGTAGTGTAAAGACAATCGCTTATTCGCTTTTCCAGTGGAATTCCTTTGCATTTCACTGCAATTTTTTGTGACATGCTTTCTTGTCTTAAAACCCTAGCTTCACTATGTTGAGTGTCATTTCATACTCCCTGGTAATTATACCACAACCAATACAAAGAGAATATATATCAGTACTACGTAAAGGGCAGCGGTATTTTACATTGGTCGAGTAAAAATAGAATGTGTTGCCTAGTGTCTGCGCACGCCGAAATCCTCGCAGGTAATTTTACTACAATGAGCTAAGTAGCCAATGGGCGAAGCGATATTCTGATTAGCCAACATAGAGACTCCGCCTCTTTAGCATACTAATGAGTTCATTCGACCAATCACGGTGGATCTGAGTGACATCACAAGCATCGTGCCATGGTGTTTTGCAGTGGCAAGCGAAAGAGTTCAACCGGGGACCTTTTTGTTGTGAGCTATAATGAATGGTGATTATATTGCCCCGGTAAAATTGCCTATTTTTCTCTCCCGCGCTCTCTCTATCTGTTGCAACTCCACGCTGTGTGTATGTCTCGAACGAATGAAAGAAATAAACAAAATAAAAAGAATAAAAGCACCCAGGTCTTTTCTCGTCGGTTCGATATGTGATCAATGGCCGACTGGTTCGCTATATCCAGGTGTGGTCAACTAGTTTTAGCTGAATAATCCTAGGAGGATGACATGTTATATTTTCGGTTCAGACCACTGATGCAAACAAATTCTTAAAGGTCAAGTCCACCTCAGAAAAATGTTGATTTGCATCAATAGAGAAAAATCAGACAAGCATTATGCTGAAAATTTCATCAAAATCGGATGCAAAATAAGAAAGTTATGACATTTTAAAGTTTCGCTTATTTTTCACAAAATAGTTATATGCACAATATAGTCACATGCAAATGAGAGAATCGATGATGTCCCTCACTCACTATTTCTTTTGTTTTTTTATTGTTCGAATGATACATTATATAATTTTTTGCAGATTTGACAATGAGGACCAACTAGACTGAACCATAAAATGTTAAGCAACGGTAATTCAACATGTTCAGGGAGAAATAAAACTTTGTTTCACTGGACAATGAGGAGAAAATTAGAATATTTCATATTTCATATAATAAAATATAAAAGAAATAGTGAGTGAGTGATGTCATCAGTTCCCTCATTTGCATACCGACCGGGACGTGGATATAACTGTTTTATAACCCCCCCCCCCCCTCCTTGAGAGGCACAAACAATGTTTTTTATGGGAAAATCTCATGTATTTATATTTATTTACGTATTATATATTGGATTTGTAACTTAATGTTTCACTGTAATTGTCCACATTAGTATTCGTTTTGTAAAATTGAAAATGATCCAATATGTGTGGATTTTTATCAATAAATTTTGAAACTTGCAAGTGAGGACCTTTTTTCGGGGGGTTGCTTGTCAATTTTTTTTCTGGAACAAAATAACCTCCATTTTTGTATTTTGCAGTGATAACCCATAGTGCATATAGGTAGAGAAACCTCTCTGATAACCCTTTTTTTTTTTTTTTTGCTTGCTTGTCAAATTTTTCCTGAACAAAATTCCCCTTATTTTGTAGAGAGAACTTTTTTTTTACTTGTCAAAGTTTTCCCGTACAAAAATGCCCCCATCCCCTTTTGGAAAATCCTGGATCCGCACCTGTTGTTCGCATCTACTAGTAGAGATGGATTGTTTCGATTTACAGGGTCTGTGATTAAAAGACTAACCGCAAAGGCAGATGTCTACGAAAGCAGGTTCGCGATATTTTATGCGTCCCTGGATGAATATAGCTATAAGAAGGAACCCCTCTTCTCTCTCTCTCTCTCTCTCACTCTCACTGCGTATGAACATAAAAAAGCGTTATGGTACATAATGCCTAAAAATTACCTCTAGGCCTATCCATGGAGCTATTAAACATGCTCTATCGTTGAAACATGTGTGACGCCTTCAGATGAAAAAAAAAATAGAAAAGGGGCATCGAAGACCTATCCCCCCTAGAGAGCGAAGCGTGAGCTGTATTTACTGATCCTAAAAATACATTTTTGAAGGGTTGTTTGACATGGATGAAACTTTTAAAGAGCTTTTGTGTTTCACATAATGTTTCACATAATGAAAATTGCGACCGCGAAGTTGAAAACGTGGAAGATCACTTTCTGAAGAATTAAAGACGAAACTAGTTAAAGTGGAATATTTGAGCATTCTTTTACTATTCTTCATTTAGTTTGATTATTATAAATATATATATATATGTATATAAATATATATATATATATATATATATATATATATATATATATATATATATATATAATATTTGCTAGCCCCCCCCCCCCCCTTATCAAATGTCCTGGCTCCACCCTCGTGTAAAACACCTGAAGATCAGTGTCCCGGTTTCATAAAGATAACAAATGCCTAATTCCTATAACAAGATTATACTACCAGCCAATCAAACTGAACGATTTCTGTATAGCTTTAAAACGGAAGTTCACCCTGACAAAAACTTTACTGTAAAAATAGCAAAAAATATATAGAAAAATCCATCAAATGATAAAAAAAAGTTATTAGAATTTCAATTATTTGATTTGTGGCCATAGGCGGATCCAGGGGGGGGGGCCAAGGGGTCGGGCCCCCCCCCCCCTATTGGCGGAGCAAAAAAAGAAAAAAGGGGGAAAGAAAGAAAAAAAGAAGGGAAAAGAGAGGAGGGGAAAAAAGAAGGAGAGACAAGAGGAGGAAGACGAGTGAATAAAATAAGATAAGGGGAAGACTTGGAAAATAATGAAAAAAATCTTCATGTCGGGATATAAAATTTTCGCTCGCGCTTCGCACTCGCATTTCCTTTTAGGTGATTTACAAATCTTGCTCAATATGGAGCTTAAAATATCAAATTTTGAATTCAATATACAAAACATATTTCAGCTCGGAAATTGAACTTTCATTATTTTGTTTGATTTACAAATTGATTTTTTTTTTAAGTGCTCTGTAAAAATTTATGTTTTATGGTCTGAATATTAACATTTTCTGCTTGCGCTGCGCGCTCGCAAAATTGTATATGTCAGCTACCTATTTAGATTTAGATTTAGATTTATTCATTTATTTCCGTTCAAACAAAAGATATAATCAAAGTAAAGTGTAAATACATGTTCAAAATAATACATACAGTTCTATAACATTTCATAACAAATATTGAAGATAAAATTATCTGAACGGAGGGACTTGCCAAGAAAAGCAGAGCTTGTAAATAAGGCAAGTCCCTAAACATAGTTCCAATACTAATTAACATAACCTATATACAAGAGACGGGTGGACAACAAAAATAAAATACATAATCTACAAAATACCAAAATAGAGCGTATAAGCGACAACAAAAAGTGGAAAGTAATTTGAATAATTGGAGTGATAACGATAATGATGATAAAATTTTTAATAGAAATTATAAGAGTGGAAAAGGGAGGCAAAGGAAAGAGAGGGGAGAAAAGGGTGGTGCAAATAAAACTGAAAATAAAAAGAGGAACATGACAGGTGCACAGGTCATAGGACACTGTAGTGACATTATTTAGAATATATATTAGACAAATTTGTTGATAATTAAATGATAGTTGTAAATACGTTTAGTTACAGTTATATATTAGCTTGACTTGTTGGTGTGGAGTATTGACAAATTTGCATCTTTTTAAGTTTGCGCTATTATTTTCCTGTATTCCATAAAGTTATCAAAATATCCCTATTCAGGTCAGAATTATTGTCAAAACGTATCAGCTAGCGCTGCACGCTCGCATTTTGATTGGCGAGTTATGTATGTCTCAAAATTAATTTTTTATAACAAACTTCTTAAAATCCCCATTTGATGACAGTTTATCAAAAATTTCGGCTCGCGATTTCCGCTATATAGCATTGATTGTTGAAAGATATTAACTCATGCATCTTATTCATAATTACCAAAGTGCTTTTAATGTCAAGTCTTCAGGCCATAATATATTAACAGATTTCGCGCTCTTATCCTTAGGAAGAGAAATGGGAAGATAATCATTATTTTCATATGATGACATAATGTCCTTATAGAATGTCCCGGTCCTATGTCAAAACTCAAAATAATAATAATGAAACATATCAGCTCTTTTTTAACTTTGATCCATATCCACTTCACAATTTTCCCACAAAGTGCTTGAAATACAGAGCTTAAATTAATCCTTTTTTATATCGGAATATCATTTATTTTTAGCTCGCGCTTTGCACTCGCTTTATTGATTTTCATGATAAGAAAAGTATTTAGAATACCCAAATTCTAGGTCGAAATCTAAAACACGCGTTTATTCAGATATGCAGCTTAATTGTTCTCTATTTAAATCATTATTCAGTTTCAGATCACAATATCAAAAATTGTCTGCTCGCGCTTTACGCTCGCATTATTGATATAGGAAAATTTCCAACTATACTCATCCTTTTCATGATTTACAAAACATGAATAGAGTGTCCAGAATTTTTCCGCTCGCGCATTAATTGTTTAGATATATACTTGTCCTTTTCACGATTACAAAAAAGGCTTAGAATTTCCATTCTTCAGGTAGAAATGTCAAAATTTTCAGCTCGCGCTTCGCGCTCGCATTATTGGATAGTTAAAATATGTAACGTCTTCATGGCTAACAATCATCCATTTTTGATCAGATCAAAACGTATATTAAAAATAAAATAAAAATTTCTGCTCGCGCTTTGCGCTAGCATTTTTAATGAAGGAAGATTTCCAATACTCATCCTTTTCATGATTTACAAAACATGAATAGAGGCATGTCCCATTTTTATGTTTAAATCTCAAATTTTTTTAGCTCGCGCTTCGCGCTCGCATCACTTTTATTATTTAGTTATATACTGATCTTTTTCCATTCTTCAGGTAAAAATGTCAAAATTTTCAGCTCGCACTTCGCGCTCGCATTATTTGATAGTTGAAATATGAAGGTCTTCATGGCTAACAAGCTGCCGTTAACAAATCCTTTTTTATCAGATCAAAACGTATATTAAAAAATTTCTGCTCGCGCTTCGCGCTCGCAGCAATTATTTAGTTCGATACATACCTCGTTTAGGATCATTAACATTGCCCAAAATGTTTAAATTTTAAGACAAAGTACATAAAATAAACAAAAAGCTCGCGCTTCGCGCTCGCACTTTTAAAAATACGACTTATTATATATATATATATATATATATAAAGCTTAGAAGTGACTATTAGGACTACCCCTTCAAAGAAACAAACAAAAATTAATAGCGGTCGATCGGGGAAAATGTGGCTAAAAAAAATCAGGCCCCCCCCCCCCCCCCTATTGGCGAAGGCTGGATCCGCCACTGGTGGCGTCATATGTGCGAGCAGCTTTTCTACATTGTATGGTAAAAAATCAAAAAAATGTTATTTTCTCCCCAAAAAATGATAATGGTTTTTAGTGTGCCTCTGGTATATCAATAGACAGATCATTCCACATCCGGTGGGTGTTTTATATAGCTGCTCGTAAAGTTACGCACAACTTTACGAACGACTGGGACATGTTCTTGGGCCCTAAATGAATGACATAGAGATGTATCAATTAGCACAAGAAGGGGTCACCAGTCATGCGTATTATTTGTATCTTACGAACAGCTTTATGAAACACCCACCCGTTGCTAAAAAAAAAACCCGGGGGCAGTCAAATGAATTGCTGTACACACGCGTGGCCAAACTATTTCCAAACACCCCCTAAACGAGTTTTTCTCTGTGTGCAAAATAACCCCGCCTAAATCAGTTTTTCGCGGGCTTTATTTACACATTTTGGCCCCTAAACAAATTGTCGCCAGAATATGACCCCGGGGAAAAAGCTTGGGTAAAAAAAACATACCCTAAACACGTTTGGCTAGTCTTTAAAAACAAGCTTTGAATAAAAAAACATACCCTAAATACGTTTGACCCTGCGATTGACCATTGACCAGTCTTTTTTTTTTAACCTTTTTTTGAAAAAATAACTCTCCCACACTGCAAAAACTCCGGTGTTGATTTAACACCAGCCCGGAATCTATAATGTCCACACCAGAGAAGTATTGAAACAACACCAGTTTGGAACCAAACTGATGCTGTTTCAATTGGTGTTGTATAAACACCTCTCTGGTGTTAGACCAAAACGAAACTGGTAACACTTCTCTGGTGTGGACATATATAGATTCTGGGCTGGTGTTAAATAAACACCAGAGTTTTTGCAGTGCACCTACCAAGCTTTTAACATTTATTTGAATGTTAATAGAGAAACAGAGTATAGGATAGCCAAAAAGCAAGGTAAACTAACTCTTCATTATATTCCGCAAATGGAGATTTGCGCTGTAATTTGATGTGAATGTTCAAGGTTATCTATGTGATGAAAGTCATGTCGCTCCTTTATTGCTTTTTCTTTTCTTTTTGTTATTCAATTTTTGTTTATATTGTAATGCTCTGTGTGATATTCCATCTAAATGTTTTCTTGATTGTTGTTGTATAATTATTCTATCAAGAAAAATTGAATTATATATTTAAAAAATTATATACAGGTATTACAGTATTACAAAAACAGAATATTAAATTATAAAATACAATAAAATAAAGTGAAGACGAAAATAAAATCAAGACGGAAAAAATGTTACCTTATCCAGGACTGTCTTTTATAAAGAACGAATGTGGTGAAAATACGAGGATGTCAAAATTAAATTAAAAAGAGTTAAGCAACGAGAATCCACTAAATACGATAACTAGAAGTGGAAAATTGACAAAATATGAACTGATTGCGAAATCACAAGACATTAGTATAATTGTTTCTTTCTAACAACCCTCTCTTGGATGTAGAATAATAATCATAAGGCTATATAGCCCGATTAATTTCTAATTATCTTAGTTTATACAATTTGTTATAATAATGATAATACTACTGATAAGAAGAAGAAGAAGGGTCATAATAGAGCGCATTCGGCTATCCTGTATACACTCCACTGCGTTTGATATACTTGCACTGCAAAAACTCCGGTGTTGATTTAACACCAGCCCGGAATCTATATAATGTCCACACCAGAGAAGTATCGAAACAACACCAGTTAGGAATCAAACCGATGCTGTTTTAATACTAATTGGTGTTGTACAAGCACCTATCTGGTGTTAGACCAAAACGAAACTGGTGTTGTTTAACATTTCTCTGATGTGGACATGTATAGATTCCGGGCTGGTGTTAAATCAACACCAGAGTTTTTGCAGTGTGGAGTCATGGTATATCATTTTATTACCCCGGATGTTAGTAGCTGAGCCACCATGAAATAGGCGCTAAAAGCATTCGAGAAATAAATCCTACCGGGTACCCTTTCACCTCACCTGGGTCGAGTGCAGCACAATGTGGGTAGATTTCCTGCTGAAGGAAATCACGCCATGGCTGGGATTCGAACCCTAGTTCTTCTGATTGAAAGACGAGAGTCCTAACCACTAGACCCCGACGCCCCGTTATTATTATTATTATTATTATCATTATTATTATTATTATCATCATCATCATTACCATTAATATTATTATTATTGTAATGATTATTGTTATTATACATTTCCCATTTCCATTTTCCGAACAGGCAAAATAGATGAATAAATACATAGATAAATAAATGAATAAAGCTATCAATCAATCAATGAAGTAACACAATAAATAGATTAGTAATCAATACATAAATGAACATGTATTCTAGAAAAACGAAAAAAATGACCAATCATTCAACAAATTGATAACTTGATCCTCAAATTAAGGGAAAAAATCAAAGAATGCAATTAACCCTCAAATTGTAACAAGGAAAATGTGGTAATATAAAGGGCATTATGACTCTAAAAAGGTATAGCATTGAGGTGGATCCAGGGCCTATAGCGGTCGTGCCCCCCCCCCCCCCCCTCCATTGTCAGCGAAAATAGGAAGAGAAGCTCGCGCTTCGCGCTTTCATTCATTATGCACTATACGTTTCAGCATTACAACAATTAAAAAAAAATCAAGTCAATCAAAAAGTTTTGCTCGAGTTTTGCTTACACATTTTAATGTGCTAAAATCATAGGCGGATCCGGAGGGGCAAAGTGGCCGCCAAAAATAGAGGGGAAGAAAGAAAGGCGAAAAAAAATAAGAAAGATGAGAGAAGGAATAAAAGTGAATGATAATAATGAACGGAAGGGAATTGGAAAATAGACAAACTTTCAGGTTATTAATATATTAAATAAAAAATTTCGTTCACGCTTGCCCTGCATATAGGGCATAAAATATATGAATTTCAAGTCATTATGCAGAAACTATTCTGCTTGTCATGCTCGCGATTTGAGTTTTCATTACTTTGTTTCAGCGAGATAAGCACCCTGATCATTATACAAAAAAAGTAAAAATCGGCTCGCGCTACGCCCTCCCATTATTTAAGAAGTGAGATTTGATTGAATGGTTTAATTATTTCAATATTCACTGAAAATAGCAGCCAAAGGCTGAATTACATTCAGTTTACAAATGGTATATACAGACATTTTAAAAAATATACAAATTGGAATAAAATAGGCAAATATCAAAATGAAATTGTTCTACAAAATAATAATACATATATGAAATTAATTGAAATACCCAGCATATGAGAAGAAAGCCTCAGAGATAGAATAAAGTACATGTAGTGAAAACATGTTGGAACGAAAGACAGAATAAAATAAGAGGAAGAGAGGGAGACAGGAACAAAGTTAAAGAGGTTGGGTATTTAACAAAGATGGAAAAAAAATATCGGTAATAGTCATTATACGTTCCTCTTCATGGATTCTCATAAAAACTCTCAAAAATATTCGCTTTCCAGATCTGTATATCATTATAGTTCGATACACATTCTTACAAAAAGTAATGTCCCGTTTGTATTAGAGGCCTTAATAGCAAAAAAAATCGTGCTCAGAATATTTATTTTCAGATCGGAATATCACAACTTTTCAGCTACTGCTCCGCATTCACATCATTTTTTAAAGAAAATACACACCCTTAATGACTTCAAAAATGGCATAATCATGTCTCTTTCTTAGGTCTCGCAACAATTGCTTAAAGAGATAAATATATTTTTCAGGTCGGAATATCACAAATTTTCCACACGCGCTCTTATCAATGTTTTAAATTGATACCCATCATGTTCATGACTATGCATGATAAGAGTTATGTCCTGTTTGAATGTTTTCTCCCGTTTGCGCTTGCATAGGCCTACTTTATTCTTTATTAAAGGTCAAATCCACCCCGGAAAAATGTTGATTTGAATCATTTTAAAAAATCAAACAAGCATAGCGCTGAAAATTTCATTGAAATCGGATATGAATACATTACCCAACTACATAAGTAGTACTCACCTGAAATGTAAATTACATCTAACCAAGTTTTCCACCCTTTATTACAATTTAATCAATCCAATAATTGTCTTTTCATGATATTTCCCAAATTGCAAATTTCAGTGAGCTCATATAATGCCTTTCATGTTATTTAAATAAATACTCTGTTATGAATTATCATGTAAGATATATTATGTTTATTGTCATGTTCCAAATGTAGATTCCATTGTTCATGTTAAATTTATACAATTTGTTGTCTATCATTTTGCACGGCATGTAAACAAGAAGAATTTCCAACCATGGACAATAAATAAGTACCTATACTTATTTAAAACAAAAAAAAAGTATTATGACATTTTAAAGTTTTGCTTATTTTTCACAAAACAGTATTTTATGCACAATTCAGTGATATGCAAATGAGAGAGTTGATGTCCCTCGCTCAATATCTTTTTTATTAGTTGAATTATACAATATTTCAATTTTTACAGATTTGACAATAATGACCGACCAACTTGACTGAACCAAAAAATGTTAAAACAATGGTATAGTTCCACATGTTTAGGAAGGAATAAAACTTTATTTCACATGACAATGAGAAGAAAATTTAAGTATTTCTTACTTCATAATACAAAAGAAATAGTGAATGAGTGATGTCATCAGTTCCCTCATTTGCATACCGACCAGGATGTGCATATCACTGTTTTGTGAAATTAAGCGAAACTTTAAGATGTCATAACTTTCTTATTTCACTTCCAATTTTGATGAAATTTTCATCATTATGCTATAGTCGGATTTTATTCTTTTTACTCAATTTAACTTTTTGTTGTGATGGACTTGTCCTTTAAAAACGTGCTTAAACTGTCAATTTTTGAGGGTCGGAATATCAAAATTTTGAGCTCGCATCATCAGGTGCTTAGTTACATACCACTGCCCATTACAGCAAGTGCTTAAAATGTCCAGTTTTCAGGTCGGAATATCACAAAATTTCAGCAGGCTCTTCTCGCTCGCATCATTTTTTGGGGAATTAGTGAAATATGTATCCTCTTCATGAGTTACTGCAAACAGTCCTTATTAAGTCCCTTTTCAGGTCAGTTTACTAAAAAGTTCTGCTCGCGATTCAAACTCGCACAAAACATTTAGTAAAATTTTGTTCATAATGACAAAATAACTACCTAGAATATTAAATTTTCATGTAAAAGCGTTACGTGAAATGTTAACAACAAAAAATTAAGCTCGCGCTCGCGTTTGTAGGTCTTACGAGAAGCTTTTTTTTATTTTATATAATAAACATAGAATTATAATATACTTCAAACTTCAGAGATTAAGACTGCCCCCCCCCCCCCAAAAAAAAAAAAAAAAAAAAAAAAAAAACAGCTGTTTTCAGCCGATCGGGAATGTGGATTAATTTTTTTTTCTGCCCATCCCCCATTGACGAAAGCTGGATCCGCCACTGGTGAAAATGATCCGTTTCCATAAATAAAAGAAAAATTCAGCTCTTGCTTCCAGCTCGCATTATGAAGAAAATGTCAATATCATCTTTGAATAAAGCAATATAAGAACTTCAAAGTCAGAATTATGAACTCTCAATTTTTATTTTTCTTCTTGAAAGAGGAATAAAAATGCAGACAATATTGGGGGTCGGAAGACGGACGGTGTATAGCGCCATCTCAGGTTAGAAACATTATATTAATGAGTTTGACTGTTTTGAAATCTGCATCATAACATAATAATTTCATTTACGTAGTAACAAATAAATAAAATATTATAGTATGATAGTATATTTACAATAGCCAATGTATTTATCAAATATATATCAAATGAATAACCCTTATCGATTTTACTGTCTCTAATTCCGAAAGTGGTATAGCGCCAGCTACAGTTCAAAATCATGTTGAGTTGGTTACACAAAAACAGAAAAGTAACAGGAACAATAATAGAATAACCTCGATTCACACCCCCTCCCTGCTTAGCCCCCCCCCCCCCCCCCTCTAAAATCCAGAAATGTGTCAAAATTGTTTTAATATATTTTTGAATCCTCCAAAGGCTTTATGATTAAAAAAATAACATGTACACAAGTGAAATTACAACACTTCACATTTCTCTCAAGTAAATAAAGAATGAAGTAAGATCAATCTAACCCAGAGAGCTCCCGCCCGCTGTGCGGGCGGGAGCTCTCTGGGTTAAGATCAATCTAGAACTAATTAAGGCCTATATATATCTCTTATCTTAATGATGCTGAATAACCTTTTCTTTACATATTCAAACAAAACTTTTGTAGAAATAAATTTTGTTTAATATAAATTATTATTATTAAATAAAGAATGAAGTAAGATCAATCTAGATCTAATTAAGGCCTATATTTCTTACCTTCATGATATTGAATAATATTTTCTTTACACATTCAAACAAAGATTTGATTTACTATTTAACTTTTGAGGAAATAAATGTTGTTTAATAATAATTATTATCAATAGATAAAGAATGAAATAAGATCAATCTGGAACTAATTAAGGCCTATATTTCTTACCTTAATGGTACTGAATAATCTTTTCTTTACACATTCAAACAAAGATTTGATTTACTATTTAACTTTTGTTGAAATAAATGTTGTTTGATATTAATCATTATTACTGAAGTAAGATCAATCTAGAAATAATTAAGGCCTACATTTCTTACCTTCATGATACTGAATAATTTTTTTCTTTACATATTCAAAAAAAGTTTTGTTTAACTATTTAACTTTTGTAGAAATAAATGCTGTTTAATTATGCATATCAAACAATAATGCATCTTTTTTTTTCACGTCGAAACCAAAAATTACATTAATAAACTCTACTTTGATTTGATTTGTTGTTTTATTCTGAATTTATAAAATTCGTATTGGTATATATTTTTTTATTACATAACATATTTTGGTAAGAATCGTAACGAAAAAAATGAATGAATATAATGTCATTCTAAACAAATATGTATTACCAAAGAATTTTAACATTTACAATTTGCAGGAGAAGAATTGCCATTTCCAGCAAATTGCTTGAAAAAATGACAACTTGACATGCACCTGAGAACCTTCATTTATCAAATTTGCTGTTTCCTTCCTAATTTTACATTCATAAAAATGTACAATATCTTAAAACTCCTCAATGATTTTTTTCGTTTTCAGCAATCTTATACAATTGTTTAGTCAAAAATAATATTCTATTTACTATCTAATACTGAAAATATCTTAAACCAATATCTGAAGTAAAACGAAATATCATGATGGTATTTCTGCATTTTGATATTTTGAGCGTCATCTAAATATCGATCTCGATACATTCTGTTTTACCAAGTAGTATTATAAATATATTGACATCTTTTTCCCTCATGTAGGCCTACTAATATGTGAAGGTCTCAAAGGATTTTCTTTATTCATAGTTACGTTAACCGGATCAGGTGATGGGTATCCAGAATTTTCCAAAAGAGGGGGCACATTTTTCCGAGGAAAAATTAACAAGCAAAAATGTTTTTAAATAAATAAATAAAAGGTTTTCAACCAAAAATTAAACACGAAAAAATTGACAAGTATAAAAAAAGGGGGCACACTTCTGTTTTAACGGCAATTTTACATTACATATTTTAATTGTGCCTCTCAAAAGGGGGGAGGGCACGTCGGGTCGGCTGTGCGCCTCCTGGATCCGCCAGTGAACCGGATGGTATAATTCCCCGTATAGGCCCCTGAGGCAGGACCGTTCAAAGGGGGGTTCAAACGCCAAGCTCCGGTTTCTTTCACATATAGGAAATATCTCACATCTCAGTAAGTCAGGATCAGTGGCTGACCTTAAAGGGGAATGAGACCTTTGGAACATGTAAACTTGTGTGGAAACAGAACAATCAAAGAATAAGAACAAAGAAAAATTGAGAAAAATCGGACAAATACTGAGAAAGTTATGAGCATTTCAATATTGCGATCACTAATGCTATGGAGATCCTCCCATTGGCAATGCGACAAAGATGTGTGATGTCACATGTGAACAACTTTCCCTTTGATGGACTATAAAATACCCCAAAAATTTCTCTTTTTGCTCTTTCTTATGGTGATACAAATTCTTTATCCATAATGTATTCTTTGAAAATTTGTATTCCAATCATGCCCTCCTATAGAAAGAACACATGATCTATACTGATAGATGGGATAAAAGAGACAGTTTAAGTGAAATATACAGGAAATAGTACAAAAGTACTGGGAGAGTTGTTCAAAATTGTTATCTCACCATCTTTGTCGCATTGCCAATCGGGGGGATCTCCACAGAATTAGTGATCGCAATATTCAAATGCTCATAACTTTCTCATTATTCATCCGATTTTTTTTTCAAACTTTCATTGGTCTGTTTCTCTAGCTGATTTTTCTGTTTTCACACAAGCTATCTTGTTCCAAATGTTTTAATTTCCTTTAAAAACGACAGAAATTGCTCTCGGGTCTTTTAACCCCCATTCCACAGAGAGCAAGACCTCTGAAAGACTGCTGTAAGACCATGAAACTTGCTTGATCTTTCAAAGGTCTTTCAGTGAACTTTCAAAGATCTCTGAGGTCTTTCACGATTCCTGATGGATCTTTCAGTGGTCCTTATGGTCTCCATGATCTCCATATCTTTTTGAAACGGTTCAAAACAGTCTTTCGGCGGTCTTACAGGAAAATGGTCTTTTGATGGTCTTTCAGCAGTCCTTCAGTGGTCTTTCGATGAACGTTTAAAGTTCTTATAAGTCTTTCCATGCTCTTTCGACAGTCTCTCAAGATTTTTGCGGAGATCACTGTAAGACTCGTGAGAGATCATTGAAAGATCATTGAAAGACCAGGCAAAGTCCATGGAAAGAATTTTGAAAGATCACTTGTTGCATAAAAGATCACTGAAAGACCATTGAAAGATCTCTATATAGGACTAGTCTAAGACCAGTAAGACAAGAAATATCCATCAGTCTTTCAAAGTTCTTTGAGCATTCCACAGAGATGACAAATTTCAGTGATCTTGGAGACTGCTGTAAGACCTAGTCAATTTTTGGTCTTTCAAATGTCCTTCAAAGGTCTCTCCTCTGTGGAATGGGAAAAGTGGAGACAATGGCAGAGCGGGGATTTGAACTCATAACCTTACGATCGTGAGTTCATGTTCTGACAACTAGACCACACAACCCGTGTGCACGATGCTGGCTCGCTTTCTCAACTCAACTAGTCTGCCTCCCTCTTCTGTTATAATTGCAACAGCGTCCACGCGTGTTGTAAGTTGCTTGGATTTCAGACGAACACGTGTGGAGAACCGAACAGAAAGTCAGAAACACGATAAATATGGGCAGACCAGGTAAATATCACTGATCATTATTTATTCCTTCCTAATGAACAAACACCAGAAAGCTTCGTGTAGAATGAATTTTATTCATGTAGACTTGTGAAAGGCAGAAAACAAGTTAATTTGCCAACATGTGAAGTGATATTGCTTGACATCACTCAGTCCCATTTGTTGAAATTTCTGTTGGCACTGTATTGTATAAAATAGGACAATAATTTAGAAAGCTCTTTATTTGTCATAAGTAATACATCATATAATCCTCAACACCTAGAACATAATGAACATTGCGTATAATTTACAGGTCCATATTATTCTGAAAAGGGCAAAATCGGCACGGTGCTAAACTGCTAATAATGCAGTTTCGCACCGGCCGACTTATTGGAGACTGTCTCCAATGTGGGAGATTATCTCCAATATCAGAGACTTTTGTAAAGAATTTGGGTATCCAATTTCAGAGACAGTCTCCAGTTTTGGAGTCCAATTTCCTTTGTTTACATTTGCTGCAAAAGGATTAACTTGGCGGCAAATAAAAATGTGATAGGCCCCTATGCAGATTCCTCATGAAAAATTACCCCTTTTCACCGTCTACTTTAAAAATTCACCGTCTACTTTTGTTTTGATAAGGATTTTTGTTGTCAATCACACACAAAACAAATGGGCTTCTGACCTCAGTGAGACAAAATTTTGGGTGGAAAAAATCATGCTTTTGTTGGTGTTGTTTCTTTTGTCCTTTTGCAAAGCAAGTCTCCAATGTGGGAGATTGTCTCCCCTATTGGAGAGAGTCTCCCATATTGGCCGTGCGCCTCTACTGTACTAGTTCAACTTCAAGTTCAAGTTAATTTCCCCACCAGAAATTAGGCCTATAATAAACAAATGCCCACTGCCTTTCCAAATATCGGGAACGGCTGTATTTCGCCCCAATCTCGTTATCTTTTGAATACTCGGACATACAGACATAGTCATAGACAGGGGCAGCCGTCTGTTTCGAGGTCGAGGAGTTTTTTAACATTTTAAATTTTTTTTAACTGCTTGTACACAGACGGCTCGCGATCGTGCAGCCGCCATTAGGGGGTAGACAATGCAAAATCCCCCGACGGGGCTCATCGATTTTTGTCTTTATTTCATAAAGTTATATAAAAAGAACTGGGCCAAAATAGAGATTACTCCGTTTTGGCCTGAAATGCACCAAAACAGGAAAAAACTAACTTATAAGGGGGGAAAAAACAGTGACTGACTTGGCTGTCGCGCAACTCCCACTTCCCTGGTTTATCCAAACTCAATACATAAACATATGGCCATTGAGTCCCTGTACAGATTGAGTAAGAACTTCGGTCTCTGTAATTGGAGAGTGGAGCCAACAGAGTTCAGCGGAACAACCAATAAAACAGATACCGAAGCTTTTGGTCTAAGTCAGACATCGCTTTCTTTGCCGTAATTTTTATATTAGACTGAAGTTTGCGACCAAAAGATTCGCCTGCGGAAGTTTGTTCGCATGATTTGGTCACTAACTTTAGTCCTGCGGAAGTTCACATGATTTGGTCACTAACTTCAGTAAATTGCCGCAAAGCCGAGCGAAGCGATGTTTGAGAATTTGAACGATAATGTCGCCACATTTGTAAAAGCGCTGGGCATATTGAACTTGAAATGTGTTTGAGGGACTTGCTTTGACATTTGTGAACAATTTATTGTGGGGAATATCGAAGTCTGCCGGTGCAAAACTGCATTAGCGCCCATCAGTTTTACACTGGCCAACTTCAAGCAAATTTCCCTACCACTAATTGTTTGCAAATGTCACAGTCCCCCTGGGGGGCCACTTCCATTGACGAGTGGCCCTCCCAAATTTGACCCTAAACACGTAGCTTTCCTAGCGAAATAGATAACCTTTTTTCATTTTTACGTAACGTGCCCTATCTTGAAAAAGACATCCTTTTTACATGTGTCTTTGGTCGCGCATGGTATCCACTCTTCGATGTAAGTGGCCAGCCGCCCCCCAGAGTGTCGCATTGTGGGCTAGGAATCTTGGCCAGATTCGAATAGTTGATGACTTGAGGTGGTGCTGCTATATGAGGATAGTGGTTCGTATTGGCTTTAATCTATTGATACCTTTACTTTGACAGGATTCTCACCAAGAGGTAGCTTCCGGGGAGGTGGAGGAGATCGAGGAGGGCGCGGCCGAGGGGGCTTTGGCGGAGGACGAGGGGGATTCGGTGGAGGACGAGGGGGATTCGGTGGAGGAGGTGGCGGCAGAGGAGGTGAATATTTTCAACCCACTTTGAAAACCAACTTTGTTCTGTTTTGGGTGTAGTTTTATTTGTTTTTATTTTTATTTTTTTACTGCATCACAGTTTTTTCCACCTGGCAATGATGAACAAAACAATTTCTTCACTTTGAACTGATGTATCCTGTTGAGAATATTGTTAATAACCTGAGCCAGGTGGGAACTTAGTCTAGAAATGGTCATTAGTAGTTAATTACCTGGAAAAACCTAAACTCGTCTACTAACGCCCAGTACTAGATCTGGTTGTTAGTAGTTAATTACCTGGAAAAACCTAAACTCATCTACTAACGTCCTGTACTGGCCGCACAAAAACATTATTAGCCTAACAGAGTGCCAACAGTAAGACCAGTCACATTATGTCACATCTTTCGGATTGTGCTGTCAATAGTTGATCTAAGATGTAAATAACCTGTTGTAACATAATGTATCGTTGTGACATTTAATACTGATTGTAACGGCCTCTGTTAGCACGAACAACGTTTCTCTGCGGTCAGTACAGATCTACATGTAGACTCGTGTATTTTATATAGAAGAAGACAGCTTTCAGAAGGTCAAAGTTACCGGAAATCTGATTTTCCGCTCCTCAAATTGGAAAAAACATTTTTTTTTTTTCATTTATCATTTTCATGCATTAAAGCAAATATGAATATTACATCAATGGATATGGTAACAGCAAAGAGCAAAATTTCTTGATTGATTACATTGGACACAATGTACATTCAATCACAAAAATTAATTGTAATTTATCACAAAGCTGTGTCTTTAAAGGTATTGTTTAACTTTGTGAGCAGCCGATTAAAAAAATTCTCAAACCAAGATGAAACATGTGTACAAGTGCATGTATTAGAACTAATAAACCCTGAAAACAGCCATTATTGAGAATGAAAAGCTAAAACTACAAGGCAAACCCCGATTTTGTAAATAGTACACACAAGTGTATGGGATGAAATTAAGATGGTGTTTCCGGTCACTTTATATTTCAATTTTTGAAGCACTAAATAATTATTTTCGAACGCAATTTTTTTCTGGGCTTCATTTTTGTAACATATCACAGACACAGGTGACAAGTGTGACCTTCTAGCTCAGATTTTTAAAAAGTCAAACCAATGTTAACCAATCACTTTAAAACTCTTGTCTTATTGTCATTGTTTCTTGTTCACTCACTACATCCACTTCTAAATCCTAACCGATCTCTCTCTTTTCTTTTCTAATAACCTTTTCAGGATTTGGTGGTCGAGGTGGACCAAGAGGGCGAGGTGGCCCGCGGGGTAGGGGAGGAAGAGGTAGGTCGCTCTGGGTCAAGAGGTAGTTTTTGCAACTGCAAAGGGGACGGGCTCAAGCACACAGCGAGTGCATTACAAATACCCGTCAAAGACGATGAACAGCTAAGAAGTCTTTGTCGAAAATTGGTGATCCAGGGCCCTGTCTTACAAAGAGTTGCGATTGATCCGATCATTCACAACTATGGAAAGCCAGCAACGTCAACATCTTTAAAGCATGTTTGTTCAAAATATTTTCTAACTATGATGTATATTCATGCATTCATTGTTTTCTTGAAAATTCACTGTGCTTCTCTTTGTTTACAAAGGACATTGTGCTAAATTTCCTGTAGAAAAAATTATGACACTGATGGATTTCCATAGAGTTACTCTTCGTAAGATGGGGCCCAGAACAGCAGGTTTGTCGCAAGTTTCTGAGCTGACGAAAAATTACAAATATGTTGTTCGTCGAGAGTCATGGACATATCTGCTGCTCTGATTCACTATAACTCTCGACAAAGACTGTTTCGTTATGAAGGGCACTTGACAATACATTCTCAATGCTCCCAAAGGCATATTTCGTAGTGGAAGCGTAAACTCCCTATTGTGGAGGTCCAACTTCATGAAAAGAGAAGATTTTTTTTTATCAAACTTATTATTTCAAGATATATATTTTACATGAATGAATCAGGAAAATATTACCTTGGTATCGTTTTGTTTACCTTTTCAATCTGCATATCTTATTAACAATATTGTATTGAACACCTGGTCGCCTTTTACTAGCTTATATTTTGATTATTTAGGGGATAACTTAGGTGAAAATATTCTTGCTTTTGTTATCTCCCTCCATATGCCTCCATATTCTGTTATGTTTTTTCCCATTATTATTTGTCTCGTATGTTTTTTTGTTTTTTTTTGCTGTTTAAAATGAATAAAATTTGATTTGAATGATATTTTATTGGTAATATTTTTTGGTAAAATTATTGAAGATACCATTAAGTGAAAGGGGAAGTAATTTCTGGGCCATGGAATTTCTTTTACTACAGGTGGTCGCGGTGGGATGCGAGGTGGTGCTAGAGTCGTCATAGAACCTCACAGACTTCAAGGTATTTTCTTATTTCCTTGTTCTCCTAATGTAATTTTGTCTTTATAAAACTGGAAATGTGTAATTATTTGCATAAATACTTTCAGAGGTTCTAGTAGTCTGTATTAGGTCGAGGCTTTAGCTATATCTTTGCTGTTGGGCTACAAGTGTTCAGCGACTCTGATTTAATGCAAGAGAAAACAAAATGAAGAGCAAGATGTTTGCACCCTTTGTTGTTCTTAGTTTTGCTGTATCAGACGTATTGCTTAGTTTTAGGGTTCCATGATTGCTCCGGCGACAATTGCTCCCCTATAAATTCCACACACAATTGGAATGACCAACTTCAACCCTTAATGTAAAACTACCCTATCCTGAACCTGACACTAAATCTAACCCTATATCTTAGAAGAAATAAAGCCCGGAGCAATTGTTGCAGGAGCAAATGTCGCGTCACCGGTTTTAGCGTAGCAGCAGAGGTATAGCAGCTATTTCTGCCTAAATTATAGGCTAGGGTTCCAGGAGATGATATCATGAAACTAGCCTGCAGTTTTTAAGCTTTTTCTTAAAAATTATAATGATTTATTTAGAAGGATTTTAGTATTGCTTAACTTTATCAGCAATTAGTGCAGCGATTATTTTACTCACTAGATCTTGTCATGTTTTCTCTCAATTTCAGCTCCAGTTTTGACCTACTCTTGCGAGTGTAGGGTCCCTTTAAAAACGTTAGTCATTCTCGACACTAATATGTTCATTATGAAAGGTTTTAAGAAAAAACAATGAATTTTAATTAAGGGACCTTGTTATTGGCGATGATGAACAAAAACAATTTCTTCACTTTGATCCGAAGTCAAGTTGTTGATAAAGTTGTTTATTGTCTGAGCCGTAACACCCGTGTTACGCACATCCTCAAAGAGATTCACATGTTTGGTTGGTAAGTCAGTTCTTAGAATAAGAGTACAAAGACCTACAACTTGGTGTTATTTTTTAGTCAGATGGTGAGATGTACACTCCTTGACTTATAAAGTTTCTTCAGAATCATTGATGTTAAATAATATTTGATCTTTATCTTTCTAATATTGAATGTATCACTCCCTTTGCTCATGCAATAATGCATGAATTTACGAATTCATTTCTAGGTATTTCGTAAAGAAGTCTGGATTTTCTTGTGTAGATATCATGAAGATAATGCTTTGCTTAAAAAGTTTTGTTCTCGCAGAAGTTCAAATGCCACATGCAAATTTTCTGATGGTACTGTCATACATGTAGATTACATGTAGTCCCAAGCTGGTGTATATTAGACAATGACCACAAAGCAAGGATTAAAAGGGATTATCCATAGAGATTAGCAGTATTGATTGTCATTTGTTTGGATCTCCTGCTAAGCAGTTCAAAGTACAGTGAGCTGTGGAGAGATCATTGTTCTGCTGTAGACTCCTTTACCAGTCCATTCTCTCTGTTTCAGGTGTGTTTATTGCAAGAGGCAAGGAGGATGCATTGGTCACCAAGAACTTGGTGCCTGGGGAATCAGTCTATGGAGAGAAGAGGATTAGTATTGAGGTAAGTCACCCCCCCCCCCCCCAGCTTTCATTTTCATGCTTTTGTTGTAGACGTGATTTTGAAAAATATGGTGGGGCTCTTAAAATGATTTAGAAGTCAAATTTTAAATGGAAAGAAGGCATTCATTTTTTTTTTAATTACGATAATGATGTCATGAGCTGTGCCTAGCCTGCAGAAATCTCGTCCATCCAACTCCATATTGCATTAATCCCTGATGATTTTTTCACCCTGAATGATGAATGTCAGTTTTGGTAATAATTTCAAAATGAATCTGTACAGAATCCAGTGAAGTGGCCGTCCAGGGCCCCCGTATTACAAAGAGTTACGATTGATCCAATCAATTGTAACTCTATAGAAAATCCATCAGTGTCATAATTTTTTCTACAGGAAATTTGCAAAATGTCCTTTGTAAACAAAGGAGAACACACCAAATTGTCAAGAAATCAATGAATGTATGGATATACATTCATATCTAGAATTTTTTCAAGTAAACATGCATTTTCTATGTTGACTTTGCTGGCTTTCCATAGTTGTGATTGATTGAATTGGATCAATCGCAACTCTTTGTAAGACAGGGCCCAGGTATCTGTATTCTGTTTATAAGAAATTGTGTAATTGCTGAGAAATTAGCAACAACATAAGCATGGCATCCCAGACAGACGTTGTCCTTATTTGTGTTGCAGATCTTCAGTTTAGAATTCACAGAATTTAACCTAGCTGTACCAGATCTAGATCTAGGCTCATATTGTGAGAATGAAACCGTGGTTTTACAGGCTTTCTCATGCAACAACTGTTCACTGCAACTACTTTCATTTACCTTTAATAGGAGGGAGAGAAGAAGTTGGAGTACAGAGCCTGGAACCCTTTCCGATCGAAGCTAGCAGCAGCCATCTTGGGTGGCGTGGATCACATACACATGAAACCCGGAAGCAAGGTTCTGTACCTTGGTGCTGCATCAGGGACGACGGTGTCTCATGTCTCGGATCTGGTTGGACCGGTAAGGAGGAATGGCGGTGGTGGTGGTGATTGTAGTGTTTGTAGTTGTCATGAATGTTTTTGATGTTGGTGGTAGTGAGGAGGATGATGGTGATGATGATGATGGTGATGATGATGATGGTGATGATAAGGTTGGTGGTGATGATGATGATGCGGATGATGATGAGGGTGGTAATGATGATTAGGTTGGTGGTAGTGGTGATGATGATGAAGGTGGTGGTGGTGGTGGTGATGATGATGATGATGATGAAGATGGTGGTGATCATCATGATCATCATGATGATTAGGTTGGTGGTAGTGGTAATGATGATGATGATGGTGATGATAAGGTTGGTGGTGATGATGATGAGGGTGGTGGTGGTGATGATGAGAGTGGTGGTGATGAGGATGGTGATGATGATGAGAGTGGTGGTGATGACGGCGATGATGATGATAATGATGATGAGAACAATGATTATAATGTTGGTGGTTGTAAATTGTATCTGCTCATAATGGAAAGTATAATTGTAATAAATATGTTAGTAGTGATTTTAATTGTAACATACTCTTTGCTCATTTCAGGAGGGGTTAGTTTATGCAGTAGAGTTCTCACATCGATCAGGGCGTGATCTCATGAACGTAGCGAAGAAACGAACTAACATCATTCCGATTATAGAAGACGCCAGACATCCACACAAATACCGAATGTTGGTCGGTACGTATATATCAATTCAAAATCTGGTGACTCGGTGAATATCTATTCTTTTTCCAGCAGGTCGACCATCAAAATTATTATGACTGTCTTTCGTGACTTGGTTAATGAGTGCACTGTAAGATGATAGCTACTTTCATGATTATTTTGATTGTGTTAATAGTTTGGAGTTTCATCTTAAATAAGGACTCCGAAGAATGCCAAATTTTAAGATGTGTATTTGATAGATTACTGTTTATCTACCTGTTGGTCAGTTAGTTCAAGGTTCCAAGGTTTTGTTCCTGTTGAACAGGGATGGTCAGATTTTCCTATCACTCTGGGCAATCGTCCTTATCCCTGATCTTCACCTCAGTCAATCCCTTCCTCTCCTAAACTTGCCCTTTCAGGTTTTCATTGTGCAGCCACTACTTTTCAAACCATCTGAAATTAAAGATAAATGTCAGTTGTAATGATTTCAAAATGAGTTTACACAGAATTCAATGAAATGACCTCCAAAGTGTTTGTTTGCATAAATAAAGAGATATGTTTCAATAGACTCTGGAACAAATTGTGAATTGCTGAGCAATTGGCAAAACAAACATGAAATTCAACTAACATGTCAGGTCGTTTTCCAAACAAGAATAGTACACTGTCCCACATGTGCTTATCTGTGTAGAGGATCTTCGATGTGATTTTTCTTTTCAGCTAATTAATGATTTCACAAAGTTCATTTCATGTAAGTGCACCACATTTAGATCTCCTGTGATATAGTAACAATTAGCCTTAGTTTTACAGACTTTCTTTTGAAATCAGTATTTACCGCAACTACTTTCAATTATCTTTATAACAGTACGCTTGCATATTTATTTTATTTTATAGGTATGGTAGACTGTGTATTTGCTGACGTCGCACAGCCAGACCAAGCCAGGATAGTCGCCATCAACGCCCATAACTTCCTCAAGAATGAAGGCCACTTTGTCATCTCAATTAAGGTCAGTTTTTCATGACAAACTAATCATGCAGACAAAACTAATTATTGTCAGTGCCTTCTAATTTCTTGTACTAAATTGCTTTTGCAATTGTCCACATGGGGGTTGTAACAGGTTTGATTCCCACTTGGTGCGCTAGTGCCCTTTATCTTTAAGTTCATTTTTTTCCTCAAATTACTTCAATTATTGTGTTTTACCTTCAAGAAATACTAGATCGATGTATGAGACACATAGCTTATATTTGTATTCTTACTGTTACGAGAAATACATGTTTCCTGTGTACAAGAGAGTCTGCTTAAAGGGATCGTTTTACTTTGTGAGCAGCTGATATAAAAAATTCTCAAACTGAGATGAAACATGTGTATGAGTGACTGTATTTGTCCTCAAAAACCTTAAAACAGACCACAATATAGGATGAAAAACTCTAGTTTAGATACAAGTAGCCTGATTCTGAGAACCGTCTGTAAGATGGGTTCAGCTTATGACCAGTTTTCTCCAATTTGATTCAAAAAGTCTGTTGGCTGTGTTGACTGCCTTCTGCTGTATCTCCAATGCACACACTATCATTAGCTGCACTGTATGTACATTCAGTGTACCTTGTACACACTGTAGGTTGGTCATGCTGTGTTCATGAAGAGTTTATGTGTTGTGGTGCAAAGATTGCTGTATGCACATAGTCATTGAAACCAACCCCCAATTATTTTCAAACTTTGATGTACATCTCCAAAATTTGAAAGGGGCAATTCCATGAAATATGTACTCTGACCCCCTATATGTGGGACCTTGACATTTGTCTCTGATATCTTGTTCTTTTGACAGTCTGTCATGTTCTCTAATTGACCATGACTTATTCAGTTTATGAAGTGAAGTGACAAAAATGGGGGTCGGATGTACAAAAAGGTTGATCATTTTATGGAATTGCCCAAAATAGTTCCTGTAGATATAATACTTTGAAACTTTTGGGATGGTATTTTTGTCTCACCTGCATAGCAGAGTGAGACTATGGGCGCCGCTTTTCCGACGGCGGCGGCGGCGTCAACACCAAATCTTAACCTGAGGTTAAGTTTTTGAAATGACAGCATAACTTAGAAAGTATATGGACCTAGTTCATGAAACTTATCCATAAGGTTAATCAAGTATTACTGAACATCCTGCCTGAGTTTCATGTCACATGACCAAGGTCAAAGGTCATTTAGGGTCAATGAACTTAGACCATGTTGGGGGAATCAACATCAAAATCTTAACCTAAGGTTAAGTTTTTGAAATGTCATCATAACTTAGAAAATATATGGACCTAGTTCATGAAACTTATACATAAGGTTAATCAAGTATCACTGAACATCCTGCATGAGTTTCACGTCACATGACCAAGGTCAAAGGTCATTTAGGGTCAATGAACTTTGGCCGAATTGGGGGTATCTGTTGAATTACCATCATAACTTTGAAAGTTTATGGATCTGATTCATGAAACTTGGACATAATAGTAATCAAGTATTACTGAACATCCTGTGCAAGTTTCAGGTCACATGATCAAGGTCAAAGGTCATTTAGGGTCAATGAACTTTGGCCAAATTGGGGTATTTGTTGAATTACAGCCATAAATTTGAAAGTGTGTTGGTCTAGTTCATAAAACTTGGACATAATAGTAATCAAGTATCACTGAACATCCTGTGCGAGTTTCAGGTCACATGATCAAGGTCAAAGGTCATGTAAGGTCAAAGAACTTTGGCCACGTTGGGGGTATTTGTTGAATTGCCATCATATCTCTATAAGTGTATTGGTCTACTTCATAAAACGTGGAAATAAGAGTAACCAAGTATCACTGAACATCTTGTGCGAGTTATAGTAGTTTTCAAAATCAGCACTGCTGCTATATTGAATCGCGTGATGCAGGTGAGACGGCCAGAGGCATTCCACTTGTTACACTATAAGCCTAATGTTTAGCCCATTTTGAAGAACCAAAATTAGAATTTTTTAAAATAAGAACAAAGGGAAATGATCGCGTTAAGTCGACCTTCCTTGAGTCAAATAATCACCTCGGCCAAAGCAATTCATCAGCCCAGTCCCCCATCTTTCAGAGAGCTGTGATTGTGATCAACCTCAACTATGGAAAGCCAGTAATTTCATTCTTTTTTTCCTGTATGAAATTTGCACATTGCCCCATTGTAAACACAGAGGGAGCACATTGAATTGTCAAGACGTTGGTGCATGCATGAATATACATCAGTATATAGAGAACATTTTTGGTCAGACATCTGCATTTCAGCTGTTGTGATTATAGAATTATTGAGGCATAAAACCAGTAATCATGGTCACAATTTGTGCGGTTCAGTGGATCCTCTGCTTTAACAGATTCCATCCTTCAAAACAAAATTAACGCTAGGTGATCGAGCATTTGCTTGTGTAGCCCCAAGCTCTGGAATAGCTTACCCCTGGAAGTTAGGAAAGCACCATCGGTAAACAACTTTAAATCAAAGCTCAAAACACATCTATTTAATTAATAACAAGCTTTATAGGAGTCCTTAATAGCGCAGTAGAATATATACTTTATGGAATAGTTTCTGCTCTCTATAAATTTATATATTATATACTATCATTATTGGCTTTCCATAGCTTTGGTTGATAAGATCAAACCCAACTCTTTGTGAGTCAGGGTACTGGATGTGCAAAGCATGTTACTTAACATTAAGTTGAATTGAATCAATAAGATTTCTATGGTCTCAAGGGATTTGAATAACACAGACTGAATTGTATTTGTTTTCGTCCATCAGGCCAACTGCATCGATTCCACGGCCCAACCTGAAGCGGTGTTTGCCGGAGAGGTCAAGAAACTTCAAGCGGAGAAACTCAAGCCCCAGGAGCAGTTGACCCTTGAACCCTACGAGAGAGACCACGCCGTCGTCGTTGGAGTGTACAGGTAAGCTATGGAATGAAGTTATCGGGTTGACTTGTATCTGTGAAGAGAAAATGCTCTAAGATTAAAAACTTAGTCAATTTGTAAATGCATGTTGAAATGCAAATTTAAATTGGTACTTATTCATTTCCAAGAGAAAACTTATGCAATATCATTACATATTTGAGTTAATTATCATTCAGTGTGGTCTAAGAATAATTACATCAGAACCACAACAAAGTTTTCTTTTCTTTTCTACTAAAAAGATTATAAATTTTGTGCTACTGGATCACTAACTTGTATAAAGGTTTACCGCTCAGGTGGGAGTGTCATTAAGCTGTTCGTAAGTAACAAATGAATTTGCACATGACTGGTGACCCTTTCTTGGGCTAAGTGATATATCCCTATGTAGCTGACTTACGACATGAGAACACGTTCCAGTCAAGCTTTATGAAACACCCATCAGGGCCCCGTCTTACAAAGAGTTGCGATTGATCTGATCGATCGCAACTATGGACAACCAGCGATGTCAACATCTATTATGCATGTTTGTTCAAAATATTTTCTAGCTATGATGTATGTTCATGCATTCATCGTTGTCTTGAAAATTCACTATGCTTCTCTTTGTTGACATTGTGCACATTTCCCGTAGAAAAAATGATGACACTGATGGATTTCCAGAGAGTATCGATTGATTGGATCAATCGTAACTCTTTGTAAGACGGGGCCCTAATGATTTATAAGATGTTCTCTTTCTGTATAAATAGACAAAAAAATATTGATTTCGTCTCATATCACTTTCTTGTATGTTTTGTCTTTCAGAGCACCACCAAAGAAAAAGTGAGGAGACTAAAAAAAAAAGAAGAAAGAAAAATATTCAGACAAACTTTGATGGCAAAAATAGCTGCATAGCTTCCCAACCAAACCCCAACGATGTTGAAGATTCTACATGGAACAATATCAAAACTATTCTGTCTTCATCACCATGTTGCAACATCATCAAAGGCCATCAGGTTTATAAAACTAAAGACTTATACTCACCACTGGACATTGTTAAATGATTACAGCTGATCAAGCTTGGTTGCATCGATGTTGGAATGTCTGAAGCTTACCCCTGCTGCAAAGTAGACGGCAATACAACAGTTTTGTCTTGCTCCAGAAAGTAATATTACATCATATTGACCTGGAGATGGTTTCCTTGTCATCCGACATGTTGCTAGATCTTAAAACTCTCCCAAGTCTTGACTGGCTGTTACTGTGGTAATTGCCAGATAATGACATTTTTGCAAGAACTGGCAACTTTCATGAAATAGTTCCCGAAACATTAAAAAAAGAGCTTCAAGAAAAATACTTGGAAAATCATCAAACGGTTTTGATAACTTGTGTTTTTTAGGATGTAAATTGTTCTAATGATGCCAAAATGGGTGCACTATATAATCAAATCATGTTTGTGACCGGCCACCATTTATTATTATTTTAATATTTTAATCTGTTTTAATGCTTTCTTTCCTGTAAATAATGTTCATATTGTACGATTATGTGTTATAATTTTCAAGACTTTTGGCATTCATGAATATTCGGAGCATCCTTGAGATTGTGAATTTTTTTTTAAATCAATTATGTAAAAAGAGGAAAGATGAATGAAAAATATAGAAGTACTTATTTGATATAAGGAAGAAAATATTTGTGCTTCACTTTTTTAAAGAGTATTTTATTATGATTTCAATGAATTTGGACTGAGTTTATTTTAATGGTTTATTTGTATTTTTTTCCATCTAGTTCTGATACTCTTTGACATTAAGTCAACTTAAATATATTTCATTTTGTTTTTCATTTTCTTTCTTGTTAATTCAAAGATAAGTACCTTTGATAGCCCAGACACAAAGGTCTATGAAATATGTGTAGTTTCTTGGAGTCAAATTGTGTTCAGTGGGTCAATAGACTTTTGGCGCAAAAAAGAGTGTCAAATTGACTGAAAATGCATATCAGCTTTATCTTTTTTGAGGTACAGACAAGTCTTTTCAATTTGAGTTGAGTGACATTTCTAGAAGTGATCTACCCCTTTCAGACCAGGGGGTGTTTTCACAAAGATTTAAGTGGGATAAAAATCACAATGGAATTCCCATTTGCGTATAGCATATAACACTTCGCTGCGTTGGTCAGATCAGGAATTCCCTCATCAGATCATGCTTGTTGAAAGCGCACTATTGCATAGTTGTCTATGACGTTATGTGTTAGACACCGTGTGTGCATTAACCTTTAACCACGAGTCTTAATCTTTGTGAAACACCCTCGGGAGGTGCTTCATACAACTGTTTATGTATGAATGACTGTAGTCACCTAACACATGATTTAAATATGGGCAATTCCATAAAATATGTACGTCCGACCCCATGTTTCTGGGACCTTCATCAACATTTTCTGTCTCTGATTTATGGTTCTTTTGACAGTGTGTAATGTTCTCAAATGACCATGACTTGGTCAGTTCATGAAGTGAAGTAAAACTTGAGAAAAGTGGGGTCGGACGCACAAGATTGATTATTTTACTGAATTGCCCATACGAAAGTGTGAGCATGCCCCCCAGAGATTATATTGACTTGTTTCAGGACGTATGATTGTATTTCATATTCTAAAGCTCTGTGAATTGCAGTCAATTATGTGCTGATAAAAGGGATGTAATGTGAGATATTGTCACGAGATATCAAAACAATTTGTTAGCTTATTTACAAAATAAAAGTCATCTTTTATATAATTCCTTTGTGATTGCCTATTTAGCCTTGTGTATATTTTTTTGCATATACGTGTATTATGAAGTGTAAGTGATAATACATGATAGGGTCTTTAAAAAAGATATTTTGGTCTGCACGATATGTCTGTGTAATATTACAGGGTTTTGCGCAATGCGCTGAAATATGACAAATTCCTCATATGCTATGTACAAAACTTGCTGGGCAATATTATGTCGTATTGCATGGTCAAATGAAACGTGATTGTCAAAGATATGACTACATTGGGTGATTTTTCTTCATGGGGATACCAGATATATCTATTTGTTAGGGTCAATATTGCTCTCGTCTTTGATTCATGCAATAATCCCCCAAACTCGTTGAATATTTCTTGTATCCTATTGAACAGAGGATGGAGGGTAAAAGGCATAAAGGAGATGGTATTGGTGCGTAGATTGGAAAGAAAGGGAAATAGTGTGAAAAAGATAGAAAGAGAGAATTTGATTGATGAAAAAAGGGTATTTCCCCTGATGGCAAACTGGATTTTAAAAGAGGATAAAAAGAGATGAAGATTTTAAGATAAAGGGGTATCTGAATATTGAATTTTTGGCACATTTCTTTTTGGCTATCACATTGCAAGCAACTTGGTCATATTTTATAGCCTTTTGGGTTCATAATTCATGATAATTGATATCAAAAGGACATTTTAAAAGAAAAAAAAACCTTGGCAGGGGGCGTTACATATGAAACAATTCAAAATTTATAATTTGAACGTTTGAAGAAAAAAAAAAGATTAAAGGGGCTCTTACACATATTGATTCGGACTTGAAAGTATAGTTTACATCAGGCCAAAAAATTTTTTTTTATTGAGGGATACTTATCGCGAATTTTGCCAGAATCTGCAACATTGGATGAGCTCTACCAAGGAGCTTTTACATTGCAATCAATGGAGATTTTCGGGGGCTCCTTATTAAAGTTTCTAGGGCTATTTTTAGCATTTCGCCTCCAGCCCCCGCATATTTTTTCCCATGGTTTACAATTATTAACACTTTATGGAAGACTTAGAGGGGCTTTGAATACTAGTAGTGAATGAAAAGATGAACGTAATTTTCTTTTTTATATATATAAAATATCACTTTATTGAATTTATATGATATTGATGCACGCATTAAGAGCACGTTTGAATATTACGTCACAGATTTAAAAAAAATACACAACTCTCCTATTCTTTGAGTGGTTTTCATCTCATTTACATTAATATATTTCTTTATATTTCTGTTATATTTTAAAAACCAATATGACGTCAGGGTGTACTTCTCCGTTAGGGCAGCACAGTCCGTTTCAAAAGCTACTACTATACCAAAGACCACATACCATATGTTTGTGCTAAAACAGGATTTTTGTCGTGTGAGTGGGCGTTTGCAAGCATGTACCAACTGTACTGTTTTAAACAGTAGAGGGCGACATTCTAATGTTCTCCGTCAGGTGCTTTTTACCCAGCAGTTTGGCCAGTCCTTTCTTGAAGTATATTTTCAGAAAAATCATGGTCGTAATTATGATGATGATGGTGGTGGTGGTGGTGATGGTGGTGGTGATGTTGATGGTGGTGGTGGTGGTGATGATGATGATGATGATGATAAGGATGATGTTGATGGTGATGGTGGTGGTGATAATGATGATGATGACGTCGACGACGACGATGATGATGATGATAATGATGATGATGATGATGATAAGGATGATGGTGATGATGATGATGATGATGATGATGGTGGTGGTGATGATGATGATGATGAGGATGATGGTGGTGATGATGATGGTGATGATGGTGATGATGGTGATGATGATGATGATGATGATGATGGTGGTGATGATGATGATGATGATGATGATAATGATGATGATGATGATGGTGGTGGTGGTGATGTTGATGGTGGTGGTGATGATGATGATGATGATAATGATGATGTTGATGGTGATGGTGGTGATGATGATGACGACGACAACGACGATGATGATGATGATAATGATAAGGATGATGGTGATGATGATGATGATGATGGTGGTGGTGATGATGATGATAATGATGATGATAATGATGATGATGTTGATGGTGGTGGTGATGATGATGATGATGATGATAATGATGATGTTGATGGTGATGGTGGTGATGATGACGACGACGACGACGATGATGATGATGATAATGATAAGGATGATGGTGATGATGATGATGATGATGGTGGGCATGGTGATGATGATGATGATAATGATGATAATGATGATGATGTGGATGATGGTGGTGGTGGTGATGTTGATGGTGGTGGAGATGATGATGATGATGATAAGGATGATGTTGATGGTGATGGTGGTGGTGATGATGATGATGATGATGTTGATGATGATGAGGAGGAGGAGGAGGAGGAGGATGAGAGTGGAGGTGGCGGTGGTGCACACTGGCGTAAATCAATCTGTGGACCTATTATTTCAGGAGGGGTGATTTATTGTTTCGCCCCCCCCCCCCCCTTGAATAGTATGACGTCACGGATTTATGCAAATGGTGGTTATGGTATATTTTCAAATTCACATCATTTTTTCTCGCTCTTGAACTCAGGGATAGCGGAGTTAAGTTGAAAGTGGGGGGGGGGTCACAGGGCAAAAAAGGGCGCCTAAAAACAAAGAAAAATGACTTATCTACAGTGGCGTAATCAGCCAAAATTTTGAGGGGGCTAGATATGTCGCATCACATAAATTTACAACTTGCGAGCGAGCGAGCGAACACAAATTTTGACATTTTTATAACGAAATCCAATTTAATGATCGACTTTGACAATATTCAGAAAACGATATTATATTTCACCCTTCTCTCTTTCCTTTTCTCTTTTGTTTTCTTGGTCGTGACAAATTTGGGGAGGGAGGAGAGTCCCCAAGCCCCCATCTGTACGCCACTGCTTATCTACCCCACTCACGTGACTCATGAAGCTTAGGGCACGTAGGATTATCCTTGTAGTAGTCCTTTCTATATAGTAACGTATAAAAAATGAAAATATTGTTTTCTTGTTTCAAAGGGGCACTCGATCGTTAACACGTAAAATGGGTCCTTCTCAGGTCAAAGGGGCACAAAACACGTTCACGTGGGGCACTTTTCTTGGGTAAAAAAGGGCACTTTTCAGTGCTTCAAAAAGTGGGGACACTGTGCCCCTAGGCCCCCACGATCGCTGCCCCTAGTTCTATTGTAATTCATAAATAAAATTACGTTCGCTTTTGACAGCAATAAAATTTCCTTCGGTGTGATTTGTCTCGCCTGCAATAGGCATCGAGACCGCTTTTCCAACGGCGGAGGCGGCGCAGCGTCGTCAATATTGAAATCTCAACCTTTGGTTGAGTTCTTAAAATGTGCAAATATGGACCTATAAGGACAAAAAAATTAATCAAGTATCATTATTCATCTTGCATGAGTTTCAGGTGTATTGGCCAAGGCCAAAGGTCATTTATGATCAGTGACCTTTGACCATGTTTGAGTATCAACATTCTTTTAGCAGGTTAAATTTTGAAAATGTCATCATAACTTTGATAGCATATATGAATCTTGTTCATGAAACTTGGACATAAATCAAGTATAACTGGTCGTCTTGCACGAGTTTCAGGTCACATGATTAAGGTCAAATGTCATTTAGGGTCAATGAATTAAGTATTTTATTATCTATAATGAATTATTTTTTTGTGAATTATTATTCAATTTTAGTTGTTTTCAACACTACCAGAGGTATTCCACTTCACCCTACGTTTTAAATGCATATGATAGTTTAGACCATAACATAGTTACTTTTGAGAAAAACATATACATTTTTATAGAATGAGAGGTCTTCCCCTAATATTTAATTTTCATTGAATTAACAATTTTGTCGAGTTTGGTAACATAATTCAGAGCGGGGAGTCCGCATGCATGGGTCAATTTTTGTAAATATGTTAGCAAATAATGTTTACCGAATAAATGTAATTTGTCATTTATGGCAAATACCATGGTAACGGGTCTCAGTAGCCAATCGCAATCAGGGGTTCCATCCATAGTTGCATAGTTACCATAGATGAATTTTTGTGTGAAATGTTCCCCTAACCTTCGGAGATCTTCTCCACTTAATATTCAAGACTAACAATCTTGCTACTTAAAAAAAAAAAATCAGTTTTAGAATTTACTTAATACACTCTTAAAATGGCAGGGCAAAAAAGGCCAAATTTTTTACCATTACTGGGCAACATACTGTCCACACTACTATTGGTTAAAATCTGTCCAAATTGAGTAATAAAACTAATGATTGGGTAATAAATTTGCACATTTGGGTATAATAATTGCCCAGAATATATAAATTGTTTACCAACATACATTACCCAACACAGTGGACAGTTGGTATGCTGTCCAACATATTAAAAGGGAATCCAACCCGAATAAAAACTTGTTTTTATAAGGAAATGAAAAATCAGACAAGTTGATAAGTGAAAGTTTGAACAATATTGGACAAACAACAAGAAAGTTATAATTTTTTAAAAGTTGTAAATATTGGTAATCACTATACCAATAGAGACTTCAAATTGGCCGCATATGGGATGTCATACTGATGTAAGGCAAGGACTACTCTTCCCTGTACTCCAATACATATTATGGCTAAAATGTCATTATTCCCAAAGTTTTATTACAAATTATATTTTTCTTTCATGATGACATAAAACAATATACTACCTGTGTTATATATAGATTACTGCCCCGGGGGAATGGGTACTTAGGAGAAAACCACAAATCCCTGATAATAAAGTACATGGCTTATGGGAAAGTTGTCCTTGCCCCTTGTCATAATTTACTTACCCAGTTGCCAATTTGAAATCTACATAGTATTAGTGATCTCAATTTTAAAGCAGCTATAACTTTCTTATTGCTTGTCCGATTTCTTTCAAACTTTCACCATTCTGTTTAATTTATTTTTCTTCTTCCCAACACAACATTTTATGGCCAAGGCTGGATTCCCCTTTAAGTGTGTACGGTATGACATGACTTGTGTGAAATTGTGTTCTACCCCTCCCTCACCACCCCCTCCCCCTCTCCCTCCCCCTCTCTCTTCCTCTCTCTTTCCTCCTCTCTCTCACTACCCCTCCCTCTCTCTCTCTCATAATCATATCCATTTTCTTTGCAATTAATATTTTTCTTCTTCCTTTTTTTCTCTTTAATATCAATTTGTATTATCATGTCATTACACATGCAGGCCTAGCCTCGATAAGATTATGTTTTTACACGCCCCGTCATCCGCTTCAATTATTGTAATATTGGTATATCATTATGTAGGGCTATTAGTTGTATTAACTGTCATGTAATTTGACTTGCAATTAAGTTTCTTAGGCATAATTTTGCCTTTAACCATTGTTTATACATGTAAAAGTAGTCACTAGCGTACCTAAGTGGAGGCAGGGGGGGGCAGACTGTCCCCCTGACGAGTCACAACTCATGCAGGGGACGTATCCCTGCCCCCCTGACGAGTCGCAACTGATACAGGGGACGTGCCCCCCCCCCCCCTTTGAGAAGCCAAATTAATAATTTGTAATGTAAAAATGCAATAAAAACAGACTTTTTTTCTGGTATGAAATCCTTTATTTGTGGTTGAAGACCTTTTTTTTTTTGCTTGTCAATTTTTTTCGAAGACGAAAAAAAAATTGCCCCCCTTCTGGAAAATCCTAGGTACGCCAGTGTAAGTAGTTGTGAAAAATAAGTCCGAAAAAATCTTCCAACCAGCGGGAGTTGTACCTCTCTTCTACTGATTGGTATTATGTCCCCTTGTGTGATATGCTTATCGATCGATTGTATATAATTCATGACAAAATTTAACTTAAGGCCTATATGATATAGGCCTAAAGTTAAATTTTGTCATTAATTATATGTTCCTTAAATCTAAGATTATGTTATTTATATTTTATTACGTCTTGCATTATTTTCGACCTTGTTTTGTTATACTTATCATGCTTATGTTGTGAAACGGAAATCAATAAATCAAATCAAATATACAATCGATCGATAAGCATATCACACAAGGGGGTATGTATTTCATATTGTATCTTTTTATAAATGAAAAAAGGGTAGGCCCTAATACAAATTCGACACAGAAACAAAGTGCATTTTGATACATAATTTACGAAAATCGTACACAATATGGGACTACTTATTTTGTCATAATAATATATAAATATATATATATGTGTATATATATATATATATATATATATATATATATATATATATATATATATATATATATATATATATATATAATTGAATATTAGACATCACTGATTTATTATTTAGATATGTATGAAAAATAAATAAATGATCAATAGTTCGTTTAGTTATTGTTTTGATATAATATTGTAACTGTATGCATTTTTTAAATTCACATTATTGAGAAAAAAAATGGAAACACTGAAACTCTGCTGCCTTGCTCACCTCGAGCTCGGGGCCATGCATGCACTGACCCTGAGTGTAAATCACGTTTGAAGTAAACACTCTCGCGACGAATGGGGATTCCCCAAGACCCGCGGGGCTTCCCCGCGCTCCATCGATCGAACGCAACACATAAATCTGTTGTCAACAACATGAATTCTATGCTATTTACTACCAAAGACATGAACAACTTTGTTCCAAACTTTGCAAGTTTGTAAAAGTTTTAACAAAAAAATTATAAATAAATGTATATTGATTGTGCACACTGCACAGGCATGTGCATGCAGGTCCAAAGCTATAAACTGCCAAATAGTGGACATATGCGTAATATTGTGTCTTGATGCAGGCATAATGTTTCGCAATAATTATTTCAGCTTCCAGTCATTTATTTCATATAAATTGTTTTAATATCTATGTTTTATCATAAATCATAAAGAAAGACAATATTTACAGGAGATTTGCAGGATAACAAAAAAGGTCAAAAACATAAATATATGTTTATGTTAATAACAATAAATATCAAAAATAAAAACAGAAAACAGGGCAGAATATAATGGAAACATACTAATTGAGAGCGAACTTCGAGACTGATAAAATATGGTTTATTGACAGAATTAACTAGTCGAAATTGCCTCACCACCCCAGTGTCCTCTGCACCTATGAAAAATTAAAGAAAAGAAATAAATGCGTATATTGCAATAAATTTTCCATTTTCAAAAACTAATTTCTCATTGATTCATATGGATAGGGTGGAATTCCCCCCGGCCCCACCAACATATATCAGGGGCGGATCCAGGAATTTTTGAAAGGGGGGCCGAAGGCCCCGTAACACGCACCGTTACGAGGCCGTAAATTAAACATAAATATTTACCCTTCTTACTTCATACTTTTAATTATGTTTTTAAAAGCGTTTCTCTCGAGTTAAAAAGGTCAATTTTTTCTGCAGGTTTCCCCACAAATAGGGGGTCGGGGCCGACTCGCCCCGCCCCCAGTGGATCCGCCCCTGAAAGTGGAATAACTTTAGCCCTGGGACTTTAGCAAGGGTCGTTTTAGGGTATGAAGTTTCTAACTTGTCGAAACCATTTACAATGAAGACTTGCAACGAAGATTGAAACATAGAAGGGCGGGGGTGGGGCGGAGAGAGCAAGCAGGAGGGGAGGGGGGCAGAAATGGTACGAAACTGGACAAAAGAGAAGGCAAAGCTTGGCCTTTAGAAGGTTATCACGAGCACTTTTCACATGAAACCCTGCATCAAAACATGGCGCATGCATGGATCATGAGAAGGGAAACCTATGAATTAATACTATTAAAAATAGGCCTAGTGAGTACGGGAAAAACTTACACAGGGCATAGGGTGATTCAGTGCTCCTGGAGCACTGGAAATCGAAAAAAAAACGAGAGTCCTGGAAAATGCTCATTCACTGCAATGTTCAAGCTTATCCAATGATGCAGATTGGCCCCCCCCCCCAAAAAAAAAAAAAAAAAAATAAATAAAAAGAATAACAATAATGAAAAAAATTGCCCGTGAGTAAGGTTGGTTAAAATTCAGCAATATATCCTTACAAATATCCCCCCCCCCCAAAAAAAAAAGAGTACTACGAATAAAACAGTAAACAGGCAAATTTTCACCATAAAATGTACTTGGTCACAATTAATTACACTTTTAATACAGTACTGTGTAAGTCTACGGTTGTGAAAACAGCAAAAATGAAGGATGAGGCCGATGGACGAAGCCGAATGCCTTGTGTCCATCGGCCTGTATCGGTGAGAATTTCAGAATGAAAATTTGTTTATATTTTCTTGGCATAATATCATTAATAACGTAGGGTGTACCGCATTCGAGGCGTGGCCTTCTGCAATTTGAATTAATTTCAAACGTGTAGCCCCGCCCACCCTCGATTCAAAATAAAGCGCGCGCTTTCGACAAGTTCCTTGACCTCACGATGACACGCCCCTTGCTTGACACACCTCCTTTGTTTACATTCGGGAGATTGCCAACCCCACCCTCTCGATCTCGTATTCGAGTCGATCGATATTGATCAGTTGTGGTCAGTGCAGTGTGGAAGAAAGGCGAGGCATGTCCTTGTAATATACAAATATAAATAATTGAGTACATGTCCTGCTTACATGTATGTGTGTTCATCCAATATCTGTTGTTTATGTACATCGATGCTGCCAACAATTATATATCAGAGAGTGAGGTTATTTGTTTAGGTCCTACTCAATGGGATAAATCTATAAATAAAATGATCCAACGTTGTCTTCACACAGATAACTCAGGGTTTGGTTTTTTCTCCTCAGAACCCCCCTAAATTTTCATTTCATACTATCTTGCATAGTTAAATTGTACAATTTTCTTGGTCTTTTTTGTTTTGTTTTTAGGTATAATTATATAGGCCTATATTTTTCCGTATCAAAATGGTTTTGTATAAATAATTATTTTTTTATTGTTATTTTTTAAAACAAGGACCCTAGAATTTCTATTCAGTTGGACCTCTTCACTTTCAATGAACTTTTCCTTTGAAATTTAATCTATGTATTCCCAGGTAAACATTTTAAAATTAATATAAGCGGTAGCCATTGTGAGGCCTACATCTAATTTAAACATGACTTGTAAATAGTAAATAGGCATACCTCAACTATGCAAATATTATAAATGTAAAAAGTGATATTGAAAGTGAAAATAAACAAATTGTAGGGCATATTGTGTACCAATTGGACAGAGACAAAATGGTGCGATTATTATTTTCTTGATCATTATCACTTTCACTCTACACTATGAAATGCATAGGCGAGGGAGACGGGGGGACCTGTCTCCCCCGAGTAAATTTGAGGTGGGGGGGGGGGACGATCCCCCTAAATTTGTTGTTGATAACCTTTTGGTTTTTTTTTTTTTTTTTTGCTTGTCAAATTTTTTTGTCTGTCCCCCCCCCTAAAATTGTGGTTGATATATAACCTTTTTTTTTTTTTTTTTGCTTGTCAAATTTTTTTGGTGGTCCCCCCTAAATTTTGTTGGCTTCCGCCGCCAATGATGAAATGTATTGTATAAATGAGATATTTTGTAGGAGCTTTGTCACGTATACACTCATGACACATTAGTTTCAGTGTTGGAAGAGCTTAGGAAAATATGAATCAGAAGATTTCCAAGTAAAACCCACCCCTTTGCCAAGATCGACAAGTTTACAATACAAGTCGTGTCGTAATATGTACTCCGCAACTAAAACATACCATATGCATGACATTTAAACAAGTGAGAGTCACCCCCACTTTGATGACTAAATCAAATGACAAAACATGACTCATAATTGATGCAATGTTCATTTACGCAAGGCTGGTAGGCAACGTACCACAGACGATTTTAATTTCTTTCCTTCACACACAAAATTGTGTTTTAGTTCTGAGGGCCACGTTTCGGTTTGTTTACAAATGTTGCCCTCAGACTCAACACACGTGCATCGTTGAATAGCCCACATGAGCTCACTCACCGGTACTTGCACAGGCTACGTTGATTATTTCGCGCACATTTGAAAAGACGCTATTTTTCGCGGGAAAAGTCTCGGACGAGACACGGTCACATGACTCTTCATCCGGGTATCGGCATGCCTTTTCGTATGACATCATCGATTCGACGGTCGCTTCGCCTCATTTGCATAACAGTTGCTATAGCGAGTAGGCGGAGCGTCGGCGTTTTGAAAGGATCTGCATATTGATTGACAGTTACTACGACAACTCGACCTGCCGGGCGCGTCAATCGTTCGCTGAAGAGGAAATTTCGAATAAAGAACAACGCACCGAGATTCCGCCATATTTGTTTCGACCCGACCTCGATGACCGGATAGAGAATTATCATCAATGGATTTATTATTGAGTGCTGTCGTCTAGGATTACCGTTCTCCATGGATTGGAAATATACCTGCGATGACGATCTGGTAAAATTTTTGTGGATTTTAAGGGAAAATTGACTGTTTTTCTGCATGATCATTTCCCCCTTGCTGCGTCTTTCCTCGTTCGTCTATTTTCATTTTCGCGCGCCTGTCGCAGAGTGGATCGACTTTGAATGACCCCAATAGCCGACAGGCTTTTTGCCTAATCTTGGAATATATAATTAATGGATTCTTTCTCGAATTTGATGTGGAATAATATATGGATAATAGGATTGTATCGGTGAGTATCTAATTTTCGCAATTCATGACCAAATTTCTTAATTTTCATGTGTTATTTTGAAATTGTGAGGGCGCTTCTGGTTTGAATTTCGTGTGTGATCTGAATGTGATTTGTATTTTGCGCTCAGCCAAACAGCTGATTCAGTGACCATGATTGACTTGTTATTTTCGCTGATAAATAATGTTTACAAAATCATATTCCCCAAATATGATACATTCCTATTTCTTTGCAGTCATACTTCATCTTACTTTGTGTTGACATTTGTACTTTCTTATTACTTCTCACTTTTTGAGCCGTTTTGGGGCGATTGCGTGCTGAATATATGGCGGGATTTTTTGGCAACGTGGTGCACGGGAGTGGGTGCATGGGGCTGTAACAAAATTTGTGCACGTAAACCCGTTTGATTTCAGCAGCTCAAATTTTTAGTTGTTTAAGGTCGTGTCAAGGCTTTATTTGATGTTTTTTTATCAGTCACCATTATTTTTTGAAAATATTCAGATTTTGTAAATAATCTAAACATTTTTCCCTTTATTTTTTTATCCCTCACTTTTTTTTGCAAACTGAAAATGCATGCATGCAGACTTTCCAAATTACAAATCTTTCTGAAAAGAAATAAGACTTGTTATAGGCAGCGTGGCCAGTGAAAAAAATCCAATTATGCGAGAGGAGCAACTAAATTATGCTAAATCGCGAAAAATTATGCCAAACCGTTTTTTTTTTAAAGCAAAAAAAAAAATTTAGGAGTGGCTAACCAAAATTTTTTGACAAGCAAAAAAAAAAAAAAGAAAGGTTATCAACCTAAATTTTAGGAGTGGCTAACCAAAAACAATTTTGACAAGCAAAAAAAAAAAGGTTATCAACCTAAATTTTAGGAGTGGATGCATGCATGTAAATGATTTCCCCCACTTCTGTTGGTGCTGGCGCCGTTCATTAGTTAGTAGAAATGTGAAAAATGACAAACAACATGTGGGGGGGGGGGAAATCGATCAAAATTATGCTAAATATGCTATTATTATGCCAGATTCTTTGCTTAAAAAAGTCTAATTATGCCAAAATTATGCCAGCATAATGAATAATGTTGAAAGGGTCTAAATTATGCCAGAAAGCATAATTATGCCAGTTCTGGCAACATAGGCCTAGTTCCCTTGATTTTCTGAAAACTGAAATTTAAGGCCAGCCACAGTTTAAGACGCCAGACCCTAGAACCTATTCTTGACAAGTTGCATCTCTTGTTGAAACTCGGTCGTGAACGCTGGGTTACTGTACCCAGTTGAGTTGTGTGTCCGGACAGGTTGTGTTCTGGACGATCAATTTTAGAGTCATTGAAAAAATTTACAAGCGAATTTTCATCAATTTTTAGTACAAAATGTTAGGAAAAATTATAGAGAACAAAATAAAAGATGATTACAACTATTGAATTCATATTTTTAGTGTAATCCAAAGACAAAAAAGAAGGCTTCAAAAATATAAAGTGTCCGGTAACCCGACCCCCATCCTACATGTATGATATTGGTAATTACTAATTTGAATGAAATAAATGCTATTCATATTGATTTTGTTATTTAAAAACAACAACAATGTTAATTTCGGGGGGTTCCTTTTGTGACAGCCACTCTTACCCTAATATATTTTTTTAAACTTTGGGTGGCTATCGCGAAAGGAGCTCTTCCCGTCATTTCAACTGGAAAAATTAGACTTGCTAACCGTCTTGGATGGGATTCAAACCCTTGCCCAAAAATGTGACGGTCCAGTATAGAGCTCTGACCCCTCGACCACAAGCAATTTGTACTTGTATATTTCCTTCCTCCGGTCTTCGGAGATCGGCGGCGGCGGCAATTGACGGCAGATTGGAGCTAGTAAACGTTTAGATCTGCTGTATAAAAATTTTACACCCGTTCATCTTTGATCTCTGTAATGTTGTGTATTTTTTAATAATATCATAGTTATTAGTATAGATGCGCACTAACGCAGAAGATCTTTATTACCATAGATACGTGTACATACAGTGGTGCTAAAAACCAAACAGTTAGTGAATCCGCACCAGAAAATGAACATAAAACGTTCAGGTTTTGCTATCTTTTACTCAAACTTTTAGATATTGTGGAGTCAGGCGAAAATACATGACATGTACATGTACATTCAGTAAAATATCTTTTAGTTCTCTGAATTTTGTTGTCTACATATATTTACATTCTACATTCGGCATTTAATAAGGAGTGCATTTTCTGGTGGGGTTTACTAACTCTTTAGCACCACTGTAAACATGTACACATATGTTCAATAGGAACTTAGGAAGGCAATAAACAACATACATGTACAAGATAGACCTGCAAAACTGTAAAAAAAAGATTGCCTTTTGATTGATTGAAAATCACATTTATTTCCTTCAAACAGATATAAAATAATATTTGACATATAGTAACGAATACAGTATATATTTCGACACAATTTTGAAGGAGGCGAAAACCTGGAAAGCAGAGCTTGAGTTGGGGTCGCCAGATACAAATAAAAAGCAAGTTACGTACTGTAATGTCATATGTAATTGCATATAATTAAGAAATTTAAAATAATAAAATAAAATAATAAAATCCTTTAAAATAATTTGGCCCTTTAAAACTATCAATATCGTGGCTTTCCTCCTGACTTGTGCATGGTGGAGGGTAATAAATTTCCAACAGGTTTTGATCCGTCAGATGCAGAATAACAAAACTCGACTTTATAGAAATTAATGGGAATTACACTCAAATTCGTGGGGAGATAAATGGTAAGGACGATATAGAGAAGATTCAGGAAAATGATAGAGATGGGGATTATGATGAAGATGACGAGTTGGTGGTGGTGACGATGATGAAAATTAAGAGGATGTAGAAGAAGAAGATGGAAGTGATGATGAATGATGTGAGTCTTGAAGATGAGACCAACTTTAAGGCAGAAAGTAATGTATCAAAGAATAATTGAACTTCTCGGCTTTCCATCATGATGTTCTCCAGGGTAAAATCTTGTTGTTTCATCTCCAGTAAAAGTTGTCATTAATTAATTTGCACATCACGATTCAACAAAATACTCAAAATGACACAAAATTGGTTTTTTTTCCCCCAGTTTTTCTGCTTTGTTGTTGTTCTCCCCTGCCAAGTTGCAGGAGGCTTGCCTGCTAGAGAAATATTTTTTTTTAAATATATTTGTATGTTTTATTAAATCATGAAGTCATTTAAGGTAAAATTACAATATTTAGAAATTTTTTTTTTTATCTTTTCTATTGAAATTATGTATAACCCTGCAATCGTTAAAGTAAGATGGTTCATGTGTTTTTAATAGTCTGAAGTGAAGGTGACATTTACGTGTACAGTATATGGCCCGTAACGCAAAGCTTAGCAATCGTTGTAGAACATTATTCTACGATTGATCCCAATGGCTAACCTTTAATTCTGAATGTAGTCCATTGACAGATTATATGTAAATGTGCTTGAAGATGTAGCTTTAGACATGCAATACTGCAGTGCATAGAAGGCCTACCTTTACATGATGTGGAATTTGTGGATATTTAACATTTCAAAGTAATAAAGGATTCCTTTAATGTTGAAAATGTTCACCTTAAAAAATCCTGCAGATGTTGATATGTTGTATATCATATGTGTTGTCATTCCTGCACATACAGTACATTGTGCATGTACATCCGATATGCCTTGCCCTGTACAATGTACATGTAATCTTTTGTGTCTGGGTCATCAACGTGGTGCCATATCGTTTTCTATTAAACTCCATTGCACATCTGACGAAGAACTTTCTTTCTGCCAGTTTATTATCTGAAATTGAAAATTCCTACTTGTCTTTATTTACAATTTTCATTGAACAAAATGAGGAAATTTCTTCTATTTTTCATTGTAGGAGATTGGAACACTCTGAAAAAAATCAAATTCAAAGTTTTCGTTCAGTCTGTATTTACACTTGCGGTGGTGCAGACATTGTTTTGGGAGCGGGGCCGTTTCCAATCGTTTGGAGCTCTGCGATCGAGACTAGACTGCGCTTATGTTTTGAAATATGACAAGTCGTATGACACAGTGGTTCGGAGGAAGGAAGGAGCGAAGAACGGGGGCACTATGTTACCAGGCAGGATGTCTTTCATAGAGCCGAGTCAAGAGAGTGTGTCTATACCGCGTCTGTCAGGACTCAAAGAATGAGGTCATACTGCAAGTAAATTATGCTAGACGCCACAGCTTTCCGGTGCAGCTCGCTCCCCGTGAGTTTCAGCGGTTTCACCCCCTTCTCCGCAACCCCCAACAGTCATTTGAAGCAGGGGAAAAAATTACACTGAGGCTTGGGGCGATTGAGCCCCCGAAATGCTCAAAAGAGCCCTAAAAATTCAAAATAGGGGCTCTGGAAATCCCCATTCATTGTAATGCCATGGTAAAGCTTATCCAATGTTGCAGATCTGGGCAGTAAATTGAAAGGGTAGCCCCTGAAAATATGAAGATAATTTGTTGCCTGATTTGAAGATTGTTCAATATAATTTCTAACAAAAAAGTTTGTTTACACTGTACATTGAGATAAATTCTTGACAAGCATAAAAAAAAGTAACTACCAGTCCCTGTAAACAGTTGAATTGGTAGGACTTAAGATTGTTATTTATATTGAGAAATGGTTTCATCAATTTTTTGACAAGAGTAAATTTAAATCCTTGAGAAACTTTACAAGAAAAAAATGACTTGTGTTTAGTACAATCTTTTTGCAGAAACACTACATTGTAGTGGTACTGTTACATTAGGCTACAGAACTGGGATTCCTTACAATGTTACTGTCTACTATTTGTATGCTTTGTAGAAACAAGACTTTCATAAATGTTTGCAAGAATATCACAGCCTGTTCATCATACATGTACAGTTTATGAAAAAAGGAAGAAAAAAATTGTTTCGTGGAGAAAGACAACTATTAAATATGATATTTAAAATATTCTTGACTGAAAGAATAAATTATCAATTAAAAAAAATATTCTTTTCTATTGCTATATATATGAAGGACCCGTACAATGTATGCCTTGGTTGTGTCTTTGTATAAATCTAAAGTACTTGTACTACATGTATATCGTTGCATAGAAAATGATTGATATGATTTCTGAACTAACGACCATTGGTTTGAATGAAAGGAATTATTCTTCATTTGTGCATCTGAAGTTTCTCCGTGTTGTGATGACTGCCGGTCTATGCGATACTTGGCCTTGGATGTCCCCTCTCTTACTTCGTCTCGTAACCCACCGACTTAATGAGCCAGATTGAATCACCGAAAAGGGGAGCCGGGATTAATCCCTTCCGTTCCCGGCCCGCTAACGCATCGGAAATGAATCAGGTCTGTACCCAGCCTGCTACACTTCTAAAGATGATAAAAGAAAAAAAAAATGGTTAGTCTCTACAAGCTACTGTTGAGCACATCTTGGGTCATATCAACTGGGCATTTCACCTACATGTAGCTCAGAGTCTGTTAACTTAGACTGGCAATTTGCGTACAATATAGAGAATATTGTCATCCTTTACTGCATAACCCATGGTCAGAGGTTGTCGAGTACACATTTTATTTCTTCAGGAAAGTTGATGAGTTTGGTCTGCCAATCGAGACTAAGGGTTGATTGCGCTCTTCTTCTTTCGGAAGAAATTAATTGTGCAATTTCTGCTCACTTTTTGCTTCATGGTGGCTCCAGTTTCTTCGGTTGGTTACTGTATGATCCTGTTCTAATGCATCATGCATTTTCCATGGTGTACAATGTACAAGTACAATTACAGTTACATTTACATGTAATAATGTGAGAAAAGAAAACCTCTCTTCATTATTGAATTTGAATTTTAACAAAATGTAGCAAATTTATCTAAATGAAAGACTTCCATATTATTTCTTTGTCCTCTGTTGATTTGATGATTCCTGTCCAATTCAGTAAAATTTTATTTGTTGACAAAAAAAGAGAAGAAAAGTGCACCGCAGTGATAAACATTTTCATTGTTTTTGCTACATACATTGTAGTCTCCCACAAGAGAAAATATATGTGAGTGCTTGAGGAGATTTCACCCAAAACTGCTCAAAAAGAGCCCCCGAAAATCCCCAGTCACTGCAGTGTCAAATCTTACCCAATGTTGCAGATTTAGGCAGCAGTAGGTTGTGAAAGTAGCCCCCAAAAATTAAAAAATAGAAGTAAAAAAAAAAAACATTGGCTGGGTCCCTTAACACAAAGGTTAGCATTTAATCATAAGCTTGGTTTTTCACAATTGATTGTACATCGTAAAAAATGTTCTATGATCATTGCGAAGCTTTGTGTCACTGGCCCCTGGTCCCCAATTCTCCATGTGAACGATTGACATACATGTATTAAACTAAAAGCGTTACAGTTTACATGTAGGCCCACATGTACCTGTACTTTTTACTGTACAGGGGCCTGTTGCAGAAACAGTTGCAATCAGTCGCAACTCTAAAAATCATGCGTAACTTGATTTTCAACCAATCAACAGTGCGCATTTGGGACTTGCGATTGATTTTTTGGCTTGCGTTTAAACGCAACTCTTTCTGCAACGGGCCCCAGGGGTCAGTGTACATGTATATCGGTCTGGGACCATGATACATGTTGACAAGAATTCGCTCCATGTTCATGTCATGAATATGCGTTCCCACTTTTATCTAATCAGATTCATTGGTCCTAATTAACTTGACACCTCTCAACAGGATATTACCAATTTGTATTCAAACCCTGTTCAGACTCTTTGAGTAATACCAGCTTCATTTAAAGAGAAACAAACGAAACAGGTTTTAATAAAGGTTTGCCTCTAATACCAGTACCTTATTTTGTGCAGCTGTGAGTGAAGATGCTGTATCTACATCAGGCCCCCCCCCCAAAAAAAAGACTTTGTTTTGTTTACAGGGGCTCCTTTTTCACAACATACAACGTAAACCTACAATATTGGAGAAACTTTTGACATTGCAGTAAATGAGGATTTTCCAGGATTCTGAGCATTTTTTTTTTTGGGGGGGAGGATGAAATTGCCCCGAGCCGCTGTGTAAACTCTTCCCTGATATTCATGTACATTTTAATGTAGAGATCAGTTCAATATTTCGATAAAGAGGATACATTTTAACAATATTTTTGCTTCTTTAACTCCTTTTTAATACATTTTTGCTACATGTATAATGTACACATAAGTACTTTCTTACTAAGAAAAAAAAGGCAACACGAGTACAAGGATTGTTTTGATTTTACCTTGTAAACGATGGAAGTCTACTGGTCTAAACGCATACATTATACTGTCAAACTGTCAAAATTCTATCATGTGGTTGGCACATTGGAGAGAGAGAGAGAGAATTAGGAGGGGATGAATAATTGAATATTGGAAATTACATTTCCTTGTCATGATTTCCATTTTTATTAGCCACATTAACAGAATCAATACAAGATAAATGATGAAATGTAATTTTAATATGAAAGAAAATCGGAAGTACATGTAAGAAATTCCTAATGATATCAAAAAGCCCTAACAAAGGATTGGAACATTTTAAAAGGATTTTAATTTATAGACTACACCAGCACATTTACAGTGGAAAAGTAATGGAAAAGTTATTCTGATTTTGTTTACGCATGATGCTAACATTATGAAGTGATACATTACTTCGTCTCAGACATGAAGTCAGCTATCCAAGATTGTTCACAATGCAATGAATAGATTAGAATGATTTTGCTGTCATTGAAACGCCAGCCAGAGCCAGAATTTGGAGATCCTGTCAGTTTGTTATTCTTGAAAGGGAATAAAAATGCCCCATTCCTTTTATTAAATGCAGAATCTGTTCGGAGATGAAACATAAAAAGGATCTTAACTTTTCAAAGTGGAGAAAAAATGGACTGGTGTTTGACTAGACATTCCTCACTGCTTGACTGGAGTCCTCCAAAATATGTTTTGTGTGTAGAAATGTGTTGTACTTTGTGTTTATTGATCGAATGCACAGTACAGATTTATGACAGTGGTGTGATTTTCATGAGTTTTGTGACTTTCATGTAAAATTTTCATATTGCAAATGATATTGTACAAATCATTCTCAGAGATTGATTCTCAGTATCCAGTTTTGAATAAATAGGATTTTTAAAAATATAGTTTTGGAAAAAGTTATCAGATTTTACATGTACCCTGTACATGTATGTAACAACAATTTGCTGTCAACATATTTTGTTGCCCTTACATCACAATCACTTGAAAATTTACTGCCCCCCAAACCAATTGATGTTGGAGTTCTTTCTCAAGAAGTTACAGATTTACACAGTAAAGTACATGTACAGGTAGCTCATTTGTGATTTTACTTTGTTCTTGAGCTGTGATATTTTTCTTCCTCATACATGTACATATACAGTAGGTGTTAATATACACTGTACATGTATATTCCAGCAAAGAGCAGGTTGACTTCTGATCAATCGTTTCGAAAAACAGATTTTATAGGAATTTTTCCCTTTTCTCCACCAAAACAGGAATAGGGAAGTACATGTACAGTAGTATTGTTGTCTTGTATATAAAGACCAGAGGGGCCCTCTTTACACTGGTATTTTCTAACCCTGTACTGTACAATTTACTGAACTATTTGTTCTTTAATAAGGGAATGCTCAAAACAAAACTTATGTGTACATGTACATGTAGGAAGGGATGTATTTACATGTACTTTGCACTTGCATTTTCTCAGTCCCATATTTTTAATGTGCCAATTTATACTGTATTATATGTACCATCACTTGAGCTGCAAGATGTAAATTGTGCAAATTATTTCATTGTGATACTTGTACTGTAGCAGGGTAATGATTTTTTTTTCTTGGGGGGGGGGATGGGGGATGAGGTTCCGAGTTCTTACATGTAAAATGACCTTTTAAAGTATTTTTTGTGTCGAGTGGTTTACATTATCTCTGTAAGTACATGTACATGTAGCAGGATAATGATTTTTTTTCTTCTGGGAAAGGGGTGGGGGATGAGGTCCAGAGTTCTTAAATGCCCTTTATAAGTAATTTTTAGTGAAGTCTTTAGTATTTGAGGGTGTGTACATGTATGGGTGTTCATGATAACAGGCTTTATCTACAATAAACATATAATTTAATAGTCATCATCCATAGGCTATAGTGCAGATGAATCATTTGTTCAATTCAATAGGAATTGGTGGACCCTTTCAATTCTTTGCAATGGGAGTGGGTGTTTTTTCTGGGAATATTTGAATCCTCGCCCTGCCTACATTGTAAGATTTATTTATGATGACCACAGGTGTGTCATTCCTTTTGTTACTCCTACAGTTACCTTTTCTCATTTCTTTTCCTTTACATGTATCCAGCCTGCATGTATCTCTCCCTTTCCCTCTTTTTCTTGCCAACTCCACTCTCTACATGTACCTTTCTGTCTGTCTGTCTCTCTCTCTCTATACATGTACATGTACTTGTATATCTATTGTATATTTTTCCCCTTTATTTTGTTACATGCACATGTACATGTATGTACATCAGAGAAAATAACAATACACAGGCTCAGGGCGATTTTGCCCCTGAAATCCTCAAAAGAGCCCTGATAATTAAAAAAAGAGCCCCTGAAATTAGACCCCATTCTCTGTGTCAAATGTTTAAAGCTTTTCCAATGTACATGTTGCAGAATAGGCAGTAGGTTTTTGTAAAAGTTGCCCCTGAACATACAGTACATGTACATTTATGTTTTTTTTTTACTTGTTGTACAGGAGGGTTGTAACTCCTAGTGCGTTGTGTCTTTCATTTTCCCTTTCTCATGTTCTCTCACCTCCAGGGTTCCCCCCAGCCCTCAGGGAGATCAGGGAAAATTATTTTACTTTTTTCCAGTCAGGGAAAAATCAGGGAATTTGATTTTAAAAATACCTCAAATCAGGGGAAAATGCCTCAAATGAAGGAAAAAATCAGGGAATTTTGATTGGCCCCAAAGTCGAAAGCACGGTAGTCAGTCAGAGTGTTATATTTTAATTTTGTTGCATATCAAAACATCAACCATTGAATGACTGGTTTTGGCGGTTTTTTGTGTTTTTTTGTGTTTTTTTTAAACATGTAATTCACTGCAACAACTTTATAGAAAACATGCAAAACTGGGAATGGGTTTATTATCAGGGAATTTCTAAACTTCATCAGGGAAAATATCAGGGAATTTTGTTTTCTTGAAAAGCTGGGAACCCTGTGACCTCTCTCCCGTGTCATCGCTCGAGCTTTCCACCCCATCCATGATGTACATGGTTTTAATTGTTGTCAAGCTTCCGAGTCACTTTCCCTTTTCTCTTCCTCTCCTTTGTTGCTACAAGGGTAGCGGACATCCGATGCCCTTGGTTGAACACATTGACTTTTCCATCAAAACTCAATTTGGGGGTTAGCAAAACAGCCTCTCCTAGAGTAAATTTACATGAAAAAGGCAAACAGTTTGAGACTGATTTTTTTTCTTCAGGATTTGCATAGACCCTATACATGTACATGTATATTTTGTACATGTACATGTATCGTACATCATTTGTTGCATTTTGTTGAAGTAAGATTGGCCTAAACGTGAGCAAAAAAAAATTGTGATTGGGTGGGAAATGTTTAATAGAAAGTTGTGCATTGCCAATTTAAATATTGTAAATGCTCAACTTTTATATTTCCTGATAATATATCAAATATTTTAGATGTACATACAGTGTATACCATTCATAAAACAAACAAAAAAGGAATATTCAGAAACTTAACCTCTCCTGTGTCTTCAGTTTCTTACATTCTGTCTTGAGAACGAGTTTATTTATATTAATAAAGCGAAATCTATCAAATTGACAATGATTGTCACAAAACGTGATGAAAATAATGTTACTCACAAATATTAAAGATGAAACTAAAATAGTACTCAAAATGTAATTAGTTTCTAATGGCATTCTGAAATGTAATGTTAAATGTACTGTAAAGTCATTGTTTTTATTAAAGTGTTAACTGTAATGTCCATGGACATTGTGTTTTCAAGGAGGTACAGATGTAGTATTGATGTACATGTACACGTAGGCCTTCATTATATTCGCAACAAATTTAAATGTAGAAGTACTTAAACTTTAATCTCTGAGTGAGCTTTGTGTATTGCAAGGTTGTCTTGGCTATTAATAGATCCTCTATTGTTTCTTTAATATAAATACACAACTAATATACATATACTGTACAACGTACATGTAGAATAGACCTCGAAACCATGCATGAAAGCATAGTGAAAGTTATTCATATTCTGTGGCCTGTACACTCACAGACCCCTGCTAATTTGTTAGGCAAAGACAATACCATAGGCCAGTCATTTCCTTCCCAGAAGCAAGGCTTCCACTTTCCCCCTGGAGTGAAGAAGACAATGGGGTGAACTTTCTGCTTTAGTTTGAGACAATAAATGAGTAGCGAAGATAATTTCTCAACCAACGCAGCACATTTCTGTGCATGTCTAAACCTTGCTTGGCTTGGCTTGCATCACATCATTGCCACTGCACACAAGCAAGCCAGACACACAGACTGTCTTTGTTGACGAAGTTCCATTCACTGGCATCCCCCCTCTGGGAGTTCTGTGTGCTGCAGTGTGCAGTAAGTGCTTATGTGTATTTTATATTTGTACATGAAATCTCTTGACAATAGAGATACATGTATGTAAATTGCGTTTTATGTTTTGTGAAGCAAGTTTCCTATCATTTAGCTGCAATGTTCCTGTAAAATTGCTTCATGACGCAGATAAAACTTACACCGATAATGAGTGAGAGAGATGTTTTGTCAAGAGGCATTGAGAATGGGAAGCGCATGAATGGCATCACTGCCAAAACCTTCATAAACTATTTTTGTGAACATTTTTATGCTTGTTTAATTGTTTTGTGTTTCTTTTTATTGAAATTGGTTGCTGTTTATGACCTTTACTTGCACATGTACATGTAAGTATTAAGAATTACATGGTACATGTAGGCCTAAACAATCATTTTTTTTTTCTTGAAAGAATATGGCAAAAAGGGGATTGAGTTTCTTAGAATTATATTGGACTGTACACACATGTACTTTTGTAATTTGTTACTTTATTTTTCATCTGTGATTTTAATACATGTACATAGGCCTAATCAGTTATTAATCTTTTTTGATTTTTATTGATATTTTGATTTAAATTTGCATGTACATTTTTATTAGTTTATTTTATTTATATCAATCTTATTTCATTGAGCTATTTATTTGCAGTTCGCCCCCTTCGCATTTTTAGTACAATTTTTAATCCAAATAGTGCGTTATAATTGTTTTGCTACCCCTGTTTTGGTTTGTTTTCACTGCAGTCTTCATGAAACAAGACAACAATTTAACAACACGTTTAGTTTGATAGTTTGAAACATAAAAAAAAAAGAGTAGAAAGTGTTGGGTAAACTCAGCCCAAGTACATGTAAAGTAGGATGTTTAATGCAGTTTGGGAAATCTTCAATTGTGCAATATCCTGTTCTTCGATGCCTCCTGGTGCGTGCCCACATGCATTTCCTGATTGTATAGAATGACTTGTCAAGTCGCAATCCGGAGGCATGTCGTTGCGTGATTTATGTTTGTGTCAACAAGACTTTCCCCGGAAGTTGTGTCACTCTCATGACATGATTTCCTTTACGGTTGCCTTTCATAAAGCCAGAAATTGATGGAAAAGTACTCCCGACCAATCAGATTGCAGGATTTCAGTAGGTTATAACAGGAGCTTGCAATGTGCAATCATTTACAAGTTTGATGAAATCGGGTCATGATGATGTCGTTGGCTTTGATCCCTTGGAAAGTCCAAAACACTTTCAGACTGAATCATGGTATTGCGTCATACTTGCTAAACATAACATGTACATTATGTAATGAACACGTGTACAGTATTAAAGTCATGTTTCATGACTGATTGAATATTCTTCCCTGCCAGACTTGGTAAAGCCCCCATCACACTTATTCCAAATCAAGCAGAATTGGCCTGAATGAAAGGACTATTGTTTGACCACCAGTTGGTCATTTAAATCTACTTTGAACACCGTTCGAAAATATCCCTCGAATGTTTTGAACATGACCAAAACCTTCGGGACGGCCAAAAGAATCATGACAAAAATATTTCGAATGCACTCAGAATGCAGTCAGGATATTTAGAATGCCCCCAGAATGTCCAAGAACGTAGCACGAATTATCAATCTGACTCCATTGCGGTTCATTTTGACTAGTGTATGATGATACACCTGGTCAATTTACTGAATTTCAACTCCAGTTTGGTGAATTCATAAGTTCCTCCCAAAAATTTCTAGATTTTGTGAATATTTTTTTCTTTCCAGCTTCTGCTTGATTCCTGCTGATTCCAAATAAGTGTGATGGGGGCTTAAAAGGTGACCAAAGTTTATCAGCTACATGTACATGTACACTGGTTCAATGACATTTGCTCCGGCGACAATTGCTCAGCTCTAAATTCCACATACTATTATATGCTTTTCACACTGCACTTTTTTTCCTTAACCCCGGGAAATTGGTGGGGCTAAGGGGGGGGGGTCTTAGCCCCTACATTTAGCAAAGTGGGCTAGCACGGTAAATAGTACGGTACTATCTGGCCCTGCAAAAAAAGCAGGGTTAGCCGGCTTATTGTGGTGCTAGCACCACAATTGCGGTGCTAAGAGAATGCAGTGTGAAAACGAACAGGGCTAAGGAAAGTGGGGCTAAGCATTTAGCCAATCACGGAAGTCGAATTGCATGTTAATCACGCTCTGTATGGTAAAATCATCAATATTCATGAGCTGAGGGATAGTCCGGGGTTAATGTATTATCCCCGGCTGAGCAGATAGTATGGGGTTATTAAAGAAAGACAGTGTGAATCGAAAAAAAGATAGTATGGGGTTAAGGATAGTATGGGGTTAAGGAAATGCAGTGTGAAAAGCATATTAGACTATTAAATCGAATGACCAATTTCAGCTGTAAGCCCCACAGAATGCGACATATGTTCTCTTTTTAGTATTATGCAAGCTTTTTTTTTTTGGAGGGGGGATACATGCATGCAGGTTGGGGGGGGGTTGCAACTGTAATTTGCTAGTAGAAATTCATACAACATTAACTAAGCAAATTTATCAGGCACATGTAATGTATGGTAATGTAATTTGTAGAGGAAGTACCAATTGTGAAACAAAAACTGTTGTGAAGGATAGGAATTACATGTTAGGGGAAGTTGAATACTGTTACGTTTTCAGACAGAAAAATCAATTACATGTTCATGAAATCTGTCATCATTCTACTTTAGTGCATGTACATGTACCATATTAGTCCTTAGAGCAACAAACTTGTCATTTGGAGTACATGTATGTACATGTACATGTATATTGAATGTGTAAAACCAACAGAAAGTAAGAACAATGATTGCTTGGGGGTCAAAGGTCATCTCTGCTCTGGAATACCTGCATGTACTGTAAATAGAAATCAGCTGACTGTTACTCATTCCAAAGTACAGCTGCGCTTGGTTTGTCAGTTCAGGGGAAGAGCCCATTTCGCAATTCACATGGCCTCATCTGTTCCTTTGTTGATGTGAGTTACACCAAGCATGCGAACTCCCTCTGGAAGTTGTGATGCATCAGTCTTTTAATACACACACCCCCCCAAAAAAGGAAATGATAATAGTTGAAAAATCCAACACGTACACATACTGGACTGAGTTTGCTTGCGATACAATCCATTAGGATTTGGGTCTGGATTATTAAGCTTATTTTGTCCTGTGTGATTAATTAAAAAATGCACTAAAAAGGGTCATCAAACTTTGCGTACTAAAACAGTTTAAAAGGCCTGAACTTGGATCTTCGGAATCATGATTGAAAACAAAAATATCTTTTACCTTCTACATTGACATGTTGGTATTCATGTAAATGTCCATGTATGATATAAAATACATCTAATGTAGATCTACATGTACTGTTGTTTATTCATAAAATCAACAACTGAACTTTTATTGCGTCCATATTTCTAAACAAACCAACAAAAAATTGTTTAGTTTTTCTGTTTGGGGTGTCTGGTCATTCAAATTTAGGCCTACAATACATTTTTCTTTGTGGAGCCCTATGATTTTTTAATGTGAGATACTGGCTACATATATACGGATACAGTATGTGTAATTTTGTGTGTGTGTGCGCTATTTTTTACTTTTGTACATTTGGTTGGAAAATAAGGTATGAAAGAAAGAGAGAGAGAGCAACAAGTTGAGTGGAATGTTGGGAAGATAGAAAGTGAAAGAGGAGGACTGGTAGGCTATGTCATTGTAGAAATGGCAAGTTTTTGGTTAGAAAGGAAGGTTAATTTGGAAGAATATGAGTGTTATGTACATTATCCTGGTTCAAAGACAATAATCCCATTCATACACACGAATGTACAGATTAAAATAGTGGTAGAAACTGCAACAAATGGGAAAGAGAGATAAGGGGGAGATATTGGGACAGACACGGGGGATGGGTGGGGTTCAAAAGAAGGTGAGAAAGGGTGCTTATCACAAAGATGACGATGAAATTGATGACAACAATGAAGATGACAACACTCTGTGATCAGTTGCAATATGATGCTACATTTTCCCACAGAGGGGGGATTGTAAGTAGAGAGAAGAGCCTGCCCATAACCTGTAATAGGGAACAGTACACCAGTGCATTCTTCTACATAATTTACCATGTGGTCTGCTGTGTGTGTGTTGCTGTGTGTATGGGTGTCTGCTGTGTTTGGCTGCGGATTATGTGCGCTCAGTGCACATGTACACTATTGTGTAGTTCATACACATTGTACTGTGCATTGCAGTTCACATTTGCCCTTCACATGACCTACAGCCAAACAGCTGTGGAATGTTTTGCCCTTTCAGATGCTGCACTGGCGAGTTCAAAGGTCAATTTTGACTGGCCTTTTTTTTTTAAATCCAAGATCTTCTATTTGTTTAGTCTGAAGGCTTCATCATTATTGGGACAAAATTTCATCCCAGTTGCGACTCAAGTAGATTTTTGATGGGGGAAAAGTTTAACCCAAAATGCACTTTGCTCTGGCATTTTAGTATCCAAAAGGGAGCTGTAAAATATAAAAAGTTGGCATATTTTGGATAGGGGAGATGAATAAATCAGATTTTTGTGAGCTATTGTATTCATAAAATATTTGTTTTCTGAAAAATTCTGTCAGAAGCTAGAATTAGACCCCGTTCTCATTACGCTTTCTAAAACTAGTTTACTGGAAATCGGTTCAGGAAACCAGTTTGAAAGATTGCTTTGCTAGCGTTTCCATTTGATCACCCGAAAGCGGTTTTCAAAATCACTTCACGTAAAGCGATCTTGTTGCTATGGGAACACTCTCAGTGGGGTGACACATTTCGCGCGAAATTTGAAACCGCACCGTAGGCATTCTACACACAGTGTGTGGAGTTGCGCGCTCAAAATATGCGAAGATTGCTTCCCGAAGAACAGTTGTGTCTCCATACTTTAATACGCTAAAACCAGTTTAACGAGGCAAAGCGATCTTGAAAACTACATCGCGAGGTGGTTTTATGAACTGGTTTGGAAGATCGCTTCCAAGATCGCTTCGACTGTTCTCATTACACGTTAAACTAGTTCCCAGTGTTTTTAGGAAGGTAGTGAGAATGGTGTCTTAGAAGACAGCTTAACCCTGGCCTCAAAAAAATTTATAGGGTCTAGGCCTATACATACATGTATGTACTTTAATATGCCCATTTGCATTTTTTATGCCAAGTGCATTGATTTGTACAGTGTAGGACCAACATGTACAATGTTTACAAAATTTTCTGAATGTTTTTCTTTCATTATATTTTTCTTTTCAGATTTATGAACATTTTGCATTCATGATTGAAATATCCAGATGATAACAACGCAAGCATTCTAAAGTTGGACAAACAGGTATGTCATCTTGTAATAGTTGACAGTTACATGTGGCTCTGTAAACCTCCATTTTCTCTGTAATTTTTCCTCAATAAAGTGCTAATAGTCTAAAGGCGTTTGCGATTGTATGGATCTGCTCCAGGCTAAATTTTTTTTTGTTGAGGGGGGGGGGCTACTTTTCGCAACTCTAATCAAAGCCTTGTTCACTGAGATGAATAGGTATTTCCAGAGCCCCCCCCCCCTCTTTTTTTTTAATAAAAAGTTTCTAGGGCTCTTTTTAGTATTTTGGGGGCTAAATTGACCCCAGCCCCGAGGTTATTTTTTGCCTGATTTGTTCAATGGGATTTATACATCATTAATTAGAAATATCAGCTCGGGACTGCCCAACAAGTTTATGAGCTTTTTTGCATTGCCGAAGGTACTGTATGTTACGACTTTAGGGTGGTACTTTGAAAAAAATATTGACGGTGTCACCGTGTTAGATGATTTTCAGTTTTATAGGCCCTACATGTACATATATATGTATTTTTAATAGAAAGATTTTAAACTCTTCTATATAAAATCAGAGCTGTTTTATATGTGGTTTGAATACCTCAAGCTATGGACGTGGATTCAAGCCAAACAGGTGTTGAATTTTCACCCTCCATTGAAATGCTAATCAATCTATTCTTGGGATTTCATACCGGTGTTGGAAAAAGGGGGTTTTCCCCAAAATTGATCTGACTTGCATGAGTGAGGGACGATGTTTAGCTTTCCAGTAATTTGTTTGTATGAATCGATTAATCAAATTAGTTGTGATTTTGCATTTGACCACATGCACAAACCTTCGTATTCGACCATCAATGACTGATCGACATTATTGGTTTCCTGGTTTCACGATAATTTGGCGTTATAGAGAGAATGAAAAATACAATTATTAGTGAGCGTTAGGGGGAGCAGTTGAAAACCACCATGGTATACGTAATAATCTGCACGATTCTCTTTCATTCATTATTTTGAATGAAAGCAGTGTTTAATGGGTTTATGTTCCCTAGCGGAATAGAGAAATTAAGAGATTTGTTTAGCCCCGGTTAAGCGAGCCCTGATTTGGGGATTTCCCGAATGTTCCAAAAAGCAAAATTAAGCCATTTACTGTATGGGCAATATACCCCAATGCACAGTAATTGGAGTTTATATTTTCAGTTTGATATATCATTTTGAATGAAAAAAAAACTTTATGAAAATAATAAATGCTCAAGTCCAAAGCAACCCACTAATTAGCAGAATTATACACAGGTCTTCAATGTTCTTTATTCATTCGTTCGCTGTTTTCTATTAAAAAAAATTGAAATCCTTACCTAGATCATTTGTAGATATGAAGAGTTGACATTAAAATATACTTCCTGTACCGGATGTATTTCGTATTCTAGAAGTGTGATGTGTCAAAAAGAAAAGCTCCCCTTGTAAAGTTCCATGTCCAACAAGAGCTTTTTATAGCGCTCTCCCTCCTACAATATACATTGTACAATGTACTGCTCTTTAAAGTTTTAGAATAGCTTTTTATTTCTCCCCTCTTATTATAAAACTGAGTCCCTTGTGTTGATGAAAGGAACATATAGGAGGAAAACCCTATTTTGATTTTTTAAGATTTAAAAGAAATAAGAAAGAAAAGGAGATACAATGTGCATAAAGCTTGTAGATTTAGTTAAGTTATGGCTTTGATAAATCACCAGTTATTTGGCATCGTTATCACTCCGCCTAAAAATATTTTCTTTTCTGATTATTGCCCTCAATGTTGAATATGAAAAATGCATCTCCTGAGCGAACGCCGATCGTCGCTTGGTGAACCTCCGATATCTCATCTGAGAACGTGTCCAGATGTCCTACATGTATTTCCCCCCTATTCCTTCTCCCCAAACATATGGTTTTGCCACGTTAACACATTTTATTGAAGAAATAAAAATCGGAATGGAGAACCCACCCAAAATATTTGCCTTTCATAACAAATTTCTGTATTCATAGTTGCATTGATTGATGGGAAATTTCCCACGATTCATCTGGGTTATCAGCTGTGTGCTGTATGCATGGCCCAAGGCGAAATGTGATTGTGGTGTGTCGTCTCGAGTGGGTATATTCTACTGAAACTGTTGCAATGAAATGGAACTCGTCTGAAATGTATTTTTTAGTTCAATTTTAAACGAGTGCATTGAATAGGAAGATAATTATGAGTTCCATTATTAGATACACTGTACATGTACCCCCCATTCACTTGCCCCCTAATTTATGTGTGTAATTGCAGTTTAGGCCTGTATTTCAAATTTTCAATCATTGAAGAATTTTTCTTTGCAATATTTTTTTGTTGAATAGGGGAGGGGGGCAAGTTTTAAATTTTGATATTTTGGGAGCAAGGCTACTTTTCTGTAGGGCACGTTTCTATCGTTGCACAGGCAGATTTTTTTTTGAAGGCACAATGGATCTCCAAGGTCAATTAGAGAGCATTGAAGCTAATTACATACAAAAGCGAATCCACTGTAGGTGGTTTCAAACCGCCTCGATCACAAGAATCCCTGTTAAATTACGAGAACTTTTTTAGGCTGAAAAATACCCATTATTTATTCCTGCGTTCACACCGCCCTGAAACATACCCTTCGGGATAAGTTCCTGAAGTTACGAGCATGCGCAGTATGGTCCGATAAGCAGCAAGGCGCGAAATTCAAAATCACTAGCCCAGCAGCAACCCATGCACGGCGCCGCACCCAGCGACACGCTGGGCTAAAAGTTCCCGTAATTTGCTTTCAGACCGCCAAAATACCCACGACCTTGGAAAAATCCCCGCGAAAGTTCTCGCAATTTCGCCAAGTACCTACTATTTATCGGGTATTTTCTTTCGGGGATATTACGCGTAGTTTGCTTTCACACCGCCAAAATACCTGGTATTGTCTGATCGGGGTAAATTTCCCGATCAGAGAATACCTGGAACTGGCGAACTTCAAGGCGGTCTGAAACCACCTTGTCATGGGTTTTGATACTGACTGGCATTGTATCACTTTGTAAGCAGGAGGGGGGGGGGGGGGGCTCATGAATGAATGAATGTACATGAATGTACATTAGAATGAACAGTTTATTTAAGATTCAAGATCGAATTGGTCAATATACTGTATGCAATGCATGTACATGTACAAAGAAATTTGATTTCCAATGGCTTTACATCAATTGGTAAAAAAAATACAGTATATCACAACAATGTAGTAAACTATACATAAACAAACAAACTGAATCATTATACTTTCTGGAAGTATTATATGTTCTGATAATCATCGCCGATCCATTTTTGTGTGCATGTAATCAACCCTGATGAACCTACAGCGTGGAACATTAATACATTTTCTAGATTAATGACGTCGGCGTACATGTATGTTGGTTTTAGATCATTTCTGTGTGTGGCAGACTGGCAGCATAGTCACACGCAGTTGCTAAAAGCATGAGGCAAGCGAGTCCTGTAAATGTAGGGAATACGTCGCTTTGAGAATGTAAACATCCACCCTGAAATGCGCAATCGAGGTACACATGGGGGCGACAATTACACGCTGAGGGCAATAAACTATTAGCTCTGCCCCTCCGACTGGAGGTTGATGGCCACCCCTGTCTGGAACAATGGAGATGTCCAAGAAAAAATTGGGGATGGCTCCCCTTATGGGCATATTATGATGCCCTATCTGTCGCTTCTTAAATATCATCATCGGACACTCTTTCTCTCTTTGGTCCCATTTTCTAAAGCGTGGTTTAAAAAAAATTAGAAAAGACAACCATGGAGATTTTTCTCTCTCTGTCATGTGGTACAGTATGTACAATGCATGTGTCATTTGATTCAATTGATGAATTCAAATGAAAAATGGAATTGTACAATAGTCTGCATTCACGTCTGTATAAAAGTACAAGCACGAGCATGAAGTACTGTGTACATTGTACCTCAATGTATGTTTGCGGTATCGGCTTTATTTGAAAAAGCTATTAAAAGGGGGAATCTTTTTGTCATCTACAGTGTATCCATGATACTCCCCCCCAATAATTAGGGAAGGGGACAGTTCACTGATGGAGTTTATGGAAGGTTCTGAGAAAATATCACCCCTGCTCCCCCTTGCCCCCCCCCAACCGGCTACCCCACCCCCATTGCCCGTGTCTACCCGTCATGTCAGGCTATGTGTACAATAATTTTTAAACCTAAAAAACGGACACATAATCCTTTATTTCATACATGACATTAATAAATGATAGTCTGCAAACTAGCTCACTTACATGTACAATGACGTGATCGGAGAATGATAATCTTTTTTTTCCACGAGTCAGACATTCAGTGTTTATTTGATTGATTGGACGACGTAGACTTCTTAAGATAAGGCTGGTTATAATTAGACTTGTTTTGACGCATTTAGCAGCAATTAAAAGCCAAACTGAGGGCATCGCATGCTATTTCTGTCTTCTGGATAGGTTATGGGACGTAAAACACATGTGGGTGTCTTGAGCAAACAAGGAACTACATAGTGCTGGGTTTTGTTTTGTTTTACTGCGTTGGATTCTGGATGCTGTTCAGTTTGCAGGAAGAAATTGAGAGGGAAAGTAACCGATTCCAGTCAAAATTGTCCCAATTCTCGAGAGAGGAAATCCGATTTGATTTCATTAACCAGGTTTGATGGTTTCTCATAGTCTGTCGACGTCGTCCCGGTCACGTGACACCGCCCGTGGGATGACAGGAACTGGAGACTAATCCGGCCCTTGTTGTGTCTGTTGTCTATTAAATAGATTAGCTAATCTGGTTGATTGGATTAACTGTGGCTACATCCTGCTCCTGTGGGGAGGGATTAACCACCTCGAACTGTCCGTGACTGCAGGATCTACCTGGTAACGATAGACCATAGACTGCAGTCCGACCTTTCAACCTCCCTAGACGGGGCCTCTGAACCGATGCCATACCGTTGCTTCAGAGTATGGTTTTCATTCGGAAAAGCCCTACCGGCAGATTTGGTTTGTCTGGAAAGAGAGCGAGAGAGATACATGTATAGAGAAAGAGGAGCACGGGATTGAATCAAAAGTGTTAACAACAACAGCCTCCCAGTTAATCCAATTTGAAGCCATGGCGAGAATGACCTTCAATTGTGAGCGAGGAAAGGGCATTCAGCATTGCACTGTCAACGGACAGTGGTAAAGGGAGCAAACCCCCAATGATAGCTGGCTAGATAGACAGTTGGAGTTGCTTCTAAAGTTTGCTTGCAGCCTCTCGCAGAGCCTGAGCTATTATATCGAACTGGACGTAAACATCGGCCTGCACGCCCACTCTCTGTCTCTCTCCCCGCTCTGTTTTCCCCCTCCAGCTTTTCATCACAAAAGTGTACAAGCGATGGCTGTGCGGGGAGGTATCTGTGTATCTGCTTGGCTGTAAGGCTCGACGACGACGACGCCGGCTAGCAGGGACCGCTCAAGTGCTTGTTATGCCTGCATTTGCAGGTATTGTGGAATAATACAGTAAATACAAGCCGGTAATTGGATTCTCTGTGTGTATCATTAGAAGATGATGGCCAGAACCCTGCTGACTGAGTTGGGGATCGCATTTTGAGGGCAATACAATTCAAATCGGAGTTAACGAGCCGCGTCTTGCAATGGTTGCTGTATCATCTCTCATTCTGTATTCCTGTGCATTAATAGAGAGGTAGCCTGGGTGGTGATTGCCGCATATTGCCCAATGTCATCCGGGCTCGTACTTTCCTCGCGCCGTGCCCGGATCGCTTTCTCCACCACCGAGTGACCCTGATAAACGTGATACGGATAATCAGAACATGCCAGTCTGGATTAATCACGGACAAATTAGGTCCAACGCTTCTGTGAGCCTCAGCTGATGGACGGACATAACATCCTGATGCCAAACTCGCTGATCGCATTTGATTGGAGCTAATCACGTTCTTTTACTCCGTCTGACCGAGTTGTTATGCGGTAACTTTCAGTATTGCCTGTCAATGGATTTAATCTCCAGGATGATTGAAAGTACAGTTTTAATTGATTATGCAAAAAAAAATTGTAACAGAACCTGTTGAATTAATGACAGGATTACTGCAGTGTGAATTCACCCTCGTCTGCCCAGTCAGTTGAAGTCTAAAAATACAAGCTGTGTTCATACATGTATGCCCTGCTTCGCATGTTTCTGTGAACAAGCTTCATATGTTGGATTATTTGACCACTTCAATGAGCCTTATCAGATTTCATTGTGGGATTCATCATTCATCCGTTTTGGGGTGTGACAACAAAACTATCCACATCTGATAGTGTTTGTCTTTGGTGTACCGTAGCAGTGAACCAAAGTCCAATTATATGTTCATTTAATTGTGATTATCCATTGAATCATTGATAAACCTGGTCACAACTTACATGTACATGTAATAATGAAATGGTCATTTCACATACATGTACTAAGAACGCCATTTGCTTTCAAGGACAAGTTGCGTACAGATGACATATGAACTTGAAGCAAATATGGAGTTTGACTGCCAGCTTTCAGCAATCATTGATAATATGGATATATAGTAAATCTACTTTTGCGGTTATCATGCATTCTCATTTCCTGTGTGAAATTGTAGGAACTCTTTATACATGTAGAGTGTTAATCAAGGTCAAGTACATTAAACGAACAACGACTCTTCATTCCACAAATGCCTTTACACTGTAAACTATTAACGTGGAGTACTTTAAAGCCTTGATGAACAAACTAAAGTGTCTTCCATATAATTTCTTTAAAGTCAATTATTGAAGTCAACCTCTGCAGGGATAATATTCCGCGCTTCTTTTAATATCATTTTCAACCACCTTCCGTCACGACGTATCGAGTTGATCGGAGGTCGTAAGCAATGATATCAGGCCGATATTGCTGGCTCGTTTTGGAACCGTCAGAAACCGAAAACATGGTGCAATGCAACGACGCCACTGTCCAGCTCTCAAGCCCCACCCCGAAGAAACCAAACCACAACAACAACAATGACAAACTGCCCGTCGGTATGTGTCAAATATTTCATTTATTTATATCATCAATCACAAATTCCTATAATTCATTTTGAAAGAAAAGTACATGTACTTGTTTTGAAAAACAAACAAACAAAACAGGGAGGTTGCCTGTATGACATGCGTTACTTCATTGGTTTTGCATAATTTCCAATATTCACAACAAATAATACCAATGACGAATTGCCTGTCAGTATGTGGCAAATTTGAATACTTAATTTGATCTTTCGGCATGATTTACATTCATTTTGAAAGAATAATAATAGTAGAAAAAAAGAAGTCTACACTTTAGCTCGAAAGTTAACTTGAGAGCCCACGCATGAAATGCAGTACATGTACTTCATGCCGAGCGTTGAATGTAGACAACAACACTTCAATGTTCGGCGGCGCGCCCGGAGAAACAAACTTTGTTGAATGTTATATGTCATCCCCAGACTTCGCAATGAAACATCCATTGGCAGGACTTAAACACTTTATAAAATATGTTCATTTTCTGGTGGGGTTCACTAACTATTGAGCACCACATGTATGACCACTGTTACATCTGAGAGATTCCCTACCTCGGGCCAGCCCGGGGCCTAGATCGAGAGCGCCCTTTGGTGTCAGCAATCGGATACCGCTCGAAACCGTACCGATAGGGGAGGGAATGGACGCTGTGATGTAAACAGACCACATTTCGGACTTGGTCCGTTCGCGAGGCTAATCCACCAATAATCCAGTCAAGGTTGCAAGTGGACTCGGTCGGGTCTCGGGTAGGAAACTTTCAGATGTAACAGGGATCTATGAGTGCAGTGGGGTTTGCTCGATTTTAGTGAGATCTTTGCTCTTTAGACAGAATGTGATCAGCCTCGACCACAAGGGGGGGGGGGCAACAAAGCCATGACACCCCCCCCCCCCCCCGTCTAAATGTACTTTCGAGTATTGCTTTGATTTCATTACAAATTATGGCTTGAATGGAAAGAACAGATTTTCTTTTTTTTGATGTCATAAACTCCAATAGAAATAACGGAGGTACTTGAATATTGTATTATATTTTTCCATGCAAATTTCATTCAGTATCGCTGGATAAAATGCAAGCCATTTAAACAATGCATAGATTTTATGGGAAATGAGCCCTATTTAGCAATACATGTTGCTATCGGCGACGTGATCAAAATTGTAGAACTCATTAAAAATCAGCGGGTAATTTGTGGTTGTCACGCTCTAATTTCTACAGTAAATTGCTATTTATAAATGTGTACATTATACGACAATTAGAGCAAGCCATTGTGGACGTGAGTCGGGCATCAATCATCTTTGTAAACTTCAACCAATTCTGCCACATTCCCAGACAGTTTTGCAAACAAGTGTTTATGAAATAAAAAGCCAAATTGTTGGGAAAAACAATATTGGTGATCACATGCATACCTATTTCTTCAAGTTCAGTACGGGCGACCATCGGTTCAATTTACATATGTTCTAGACATAACATTTGTGCATTGCACTTGTTAATTTTTACATGCTGGATTCCATAAATACCATTTCGCAAAGTCTCTTTTGAATGCAAATCCTACTCATAATCTAATTGCTATTTATTACAGTTTTTTTCACCAGATTTTCTGTCATTACCCTAACCGTTGGCCCCACCGTTCCCAAACAGTTTCATCGAAATTCCTCAATACTGTTCTTGTATTGAAATAGGATAACCTGGGGCCCGTCTTACAAAGATTTACGATTGATCCGATCAATTGCAACTATGGAAAGCCAGCAAAGTCAACATATAAAATGCATGTTTGTTCAAAAAATTTTATTGATATGATTGCATATTCATAAAGTCATTTATTTCTTGACAATTTGGTGTGTTTTCCTTTGTTTACAAAGGATATTTTGCAAATTTCCAGTAGAAAAAATTATGGCACTGATGGATTTCCATAGAGTTACGATTGATTGGATCAATCATAACTCTTTGTGAGACGGGGCCCAGGTTTAAACATTTAAAGTGGTGTGGTTTTGAGTGATTTTGATACATGTATATAAATTGTGTGGTTCTTTTATACTGTACTTTGTATTTAAATATTTTAGCACCTTGTGATCTTTAATATAAAAACTCTTCGAACTCCATCATATACATGTATGCTTGGGGTTTTCTTTCATTGTCTGACTTTAAGTTTAGGGTTAATACTGGTCTTTTTTGGCAAAAGAGAAATTTAAATTTGAAACACTGTTCATTCTTCGGTTTTGTAAGACAGTGTAGGCCTACTTCAAAATTTGTATGAGATTCCATGCATACACCGTACTTGAATACCCAGATTTGAAATAAATGTATGCAATTTGTAGGTGTTTGTATGAGAAGAGATTATTACCGGTACCTTTTCCCTCAAATGCTTTGGTGAAAACAACACCCTTTACCCTTTGAATATAATGTATTATTTATTATTATGAGAAAAAGAGAGAGAAAAGAGATGAGAGTGAATATAGCTCTTTCTGGACACAAAACACTCCCCCCCTTTAATGAAGGGTCAATCAAAGGTTAAATTCTAAAGAAGACTTCATATTTGAGGACGCACCGTGAGCACATTTGATTGCTATCATCGCTGACGAACACAGTTCCAAAGCTGAAGAGATATATAGGTTAATTGATTTGATACTCTTGATAAAAACCAGTTTGTCTGATGAGAAAAGAGACACAGTTGATGTCATAGTAAAGAACTGATTTCAGTCGCGGCGGTGAAATCACCGAATAGAGCGCAGAAGAGAGCTTCCGACTCGTGCAAATGGAAGCTTATCGGTAACTGATGGTGGTGATTTTATGGGTGAATCTTATCACTAAAATCAAAAGAAAAACAGACTAATGACCGTTGATGTATTGGCGTGATAACGAAAGAAAATGCACTGACGCTTGCTTCCTGAATGCAGGTGTGTGTTGTGTACTCTGTACGCAATCACAATTCGTACATGTACTTTTAACATTGACAATTTGTATCTATACATGAAGCAGGCAATATATATATATATATACATGTATATATATATATTTTTTTTTGGGGGGGGGGGACTACATTTCACAACATAAAGTTCTACCTAATTCTGCAACATTGGATAAGCTTTAAACATTGCAATGATTGGGGACTTCCCAGGCTCCCATTTGAGTTTCCATGGCTCATTTAGCATTTCGGGAGCGAAATCACCCTTAATAAAGCCCGTGTGAATTTTTTTCCCCGACATGAAGATATAAAAGTTTCAAGCAATTTCAAATCTTTAGATGATTCCATATCTGCCCTTTTGCCAAAAAATTCTGAATTTTCTGATTTTGAGTTTTTAATCATAATCAGAAAATAGTCAAAATACCAGTGCAAGCTTTTTACATGGAATAAATCATTTTTTAAATTGTTGATCTTTAATATCAAGCCTCTGTTCGATCAGAGCAGTACAGTCAATTACCAAATACATGTACATGTAGGAAAGCAATGTTTAATGTCAAACTTCCATCTTTTCAACACCAGACAAAAATTCATCTTATTAATAGCATTTTTTATTAGATATTAAATGTCAGTATTTCCGACTGCAAGCTGAGAAATTATCATTTTTATGAATCTTAAAATAGAGGAACTTTTTTTATTACAATGTCTTTGGGAAAGAAAGAGAAAGCCATGCTACAATAATTTTTATTCCTTTTCGACCTGTTGCTCAAACTGGGCAGCCAAGCATATAAACTTAAGTCCAATCAGACCCGAAAAAGAAATGTCTGGCCTGGTATTATACATGTATGACTGCAGATAAGGTGTGGTATTGATGGTAGAATAATAGAATTAAGGTTCTAAAAGTTAGCGGAGCTGCAATAATCCCATCAGTTTCTGGGACATGGAGATGAATAACGGAGGGACGCATCAAGGATCTTTTTGGGCCTGAATAACATTAGTTCCATTCATTATTCAAAGTTTGCGTGGGAGAGGTCCGAACAGTTTTGGACCTTGCCCTTTGTAAACTGTAAAGTATTTTTTGTGACTGGTACGCAATTGAAAATGGCGAGAAAGAATCACACTTTTAGGGATGGCCGTCACTGGTAGTTGGCAGGTCTGATGAAAGAAGGGACGGCAGAATGATAGAAAAAAATATTAAAGAAGCGAATACAATACCTTTAGCTTCGTTGATGCGGGGCAAAAGGGGCAACTTTTCAATATTGAAAGATGAAGAAAAACACAAGACAAGAGTGTAGTTTTGAATATCAAACTGCTAGTATTTATTATTTTTAGTCAGTTTGGGCATATAAACCAAGTACCCTCTAACTCTACCTTGGAATATATCAGTGATTGATCGAAGGCCCATAGATGTTTTAAATATCAATTATGGCATTTTGTGCTCTCAGTAGTAGACATCGGTTGCAAGTCTGAAACTTAAGATCAATAATTTTGAGTTTTGGTAGAAATCAGTTGCAAGTCTGTATTAAACTTAAGATCAATAATTTTGAGTTTTGGGGGCACTGGTTATATCCATAGCATACATGTACTTTTTCCCTATAGATTGAGGAAATACAACCATGAAATGTACATTGACATGAATGTGTGAAAAGAACATTCCTGCACGAAGAATGACTCACGGACCTCTCCTGATAATAATAACCCTTCACTTGACATCAACGATGAAGTATGTATTTGAACTTTGACCCCTCAGAAATGAGAACATGTCTGGGTCTTTTTTTTTTAGATTTGGTTCTGTTTGCAACTACATGTATGAGGACCTGGGACTTTCGCTCTTTGAGGGTGTGAACTGAACAAAAACATTCCTTCCTGTTCCAGATTTGTTATGAAAATCATCTGTTTTGTTGGAATTCAACAAAAATCATGAAGTTATTATTATTTGCGGATTTGGAGAAAAAATATTTCACGCATTGCTGCCTTTTTTGGGGGTCATAATTATTGGGGTTGTATCATGTAGAACATTAGCACATTTGGCAATCACATTCCTTTCTGGCGAGATGATTTTCATTGAAACGACTTTTCTTTGTTGGGTGATAATTTTCTTTGGGAAGGAAACATTTCTGCCAGAGGCCTGCATAAGGGAAGAATTTTATGACATTTATTTTCTGTAGTGCAGATTTGATAATTTATCTGTCTGGCATAAAAAACCATTAAAAAGGATACTCAACATTATTAGAGATTTGAGCATCATAAAAGAAGTAAAGCGTAATTTTGATTACAGACAACAAAGGGAATTGACTGATTTTTATGATCTTTCGATGAGCACTAATTTTCTCCATAATCCATATTTTGTAATGTGTCATTATCATCCGTGCTTTAGCACAACTGCTGCCTTTTTTCTAGGTGCCCCTTTTTACCTCTCCTGTGTGTAGTGTAATGAATAGAGATTAATGTCTTGCCTATAGAAACCTTTGAACCATAGACCTTATTTTTCACGTTCAGAGGTTATCCTCTGGACCGCAACTCAAACCTGTATTATAAAGGTTTCAGATGTTGTTTTATTGTATGTAGTGACAAAACTTTATTTTTTCTTTGAATCCTTTAATAAACTGGGGAAAATTGCCATAATTATGCAAGGTAGACTACATCTAGTAGCCCCCAATTGTTATAAGGGCGGCCTTTTGTATGCCAAGAAAATGCTCTATTTTGACTTGTCATTTGAATGATGAATGATGAAGTGGGAATCTGGAAGCGACGCAAAGCTTGTGAAACATCTCCTGCACTTTGAAAATTCCCAGTTTGAATTGGAGGGGGGGGGGAGGGGGTAAAACTGTGCACTTTGATGCAAGCTGCACCCCCCATCCCATCCCCAAGCAGCAGAAATAATGGAAATAATGGATTGACCCCAGCGACTGTTGAGATCCCTCGAGCTAAAAATAGGTGCTCACCTGTGTAGTATGGTATGCAGGTGTGACAAGGAAATAAAACACTGCCAGACAGAGAGAAAACAAAGAGCTTTTCAGGGATCCGCTGGACTGGAGGGGTGTAACTCTACACCCCTCTAACTTTTGGTGTACTGGTAGTGGTGTGCCCATGTTTGGTGTACATTGGGAATGGGATAATGAATAGATGATTGTGGAACAGGGAAGGAATATTATGTGCGTTGTGCAGGAAAGTGCAACAAGGTACAGTAACACGATTTCGGCGGACAGAGTTCAAGGAGTCGAGGAGGGTCTCCGATACTGCAAAGGGGTGCAACTTTACACCCCTCTGTGTGGACGTACATGTACATGTATGCAGACCATCTGAAGAATGAGGGGAGATAGTTGGGTGTTTGGTGGAAAAATATGCAAAGGACACCTTCAGTGGCATTACTAGGGAAGAAAATAGAGACAATATGGAAGGGGAAAAAGGGTTTTGAGTGTGGCTACTGCATGTCCAGAGGTGAAATCACACCCCCTACGTGCAGTGTTCTAAAGAAGGGGAAGGGGGGGGGGGGATTTCATGAAACGAATAGTCGGTGACAACTGTTATAAGCTACTGAAATCCTTGCATCTGATTGGCTCAGAACAAATACATATACGTGTTTAAAAAGCCAGTGGAAACCATTGACGAGATGCCTCACGAAACGCTTCCTTTGTTTTGAAAGAAACCGAGGAATGTCATCAGACCAAACAAGTAATGTACTGTACATGTGGATGTAATTTTGGAGTAAGAACCTCTTCCTGGGTAGCATGTCATGAAATAATAGCAATTTTCACTTTTTGTTAGAAGCTACTGAAATCCTTGCATCTGATTGGCTCAGAGCACAATAAAATGACCAACGATTCGTTTCATGAATAATGCTCTCCTGAAGTAACAAGGAAATAAAGATGTTACCAGACATAAAGAAAACAAAGAGTTGAGGGTCTGAGTAATTGGGCTCTTGTTCAGCTCAGGGGTGTAACTCTTCACCCCTTTGATAGCTTTTGGAATTTGATGACGATGGTATGGTACTCATCAGGGTATGATGATACGGGGCGTGTTGCAGAAAGAGATGCAATCAAACGCAATGCCCCAAATCAATCGCAACTGACATTTCAACCCATCAGATGAGATCTGTGCATTTGATACATGTGTACTCGCAGTTGATTTTCTGAGTTGTGTTGAAACCTGGGCCCCGTCTTACAAAGAGTTGCAATTGATCTGATCAATCGCAACTATGAACGGCCAGCAATGTCAACATATAAAATGCTTGTTTGTCCAAAAAAAATTCTAGAATTCTAGATATGAACGTACAGGTTGTATATCCATAAATTCATTGATTTCTTGACAATTTGGTGTTTTCTCCTTTGTTTAAAGGACATTTTACAAATTTCCTGTAGAAGAAATTATGACACTGATGGATTTTAGAGTTATGATTGATTGGATCGATCGTAACTCTTTGTAAAACGGGGCCCTGAATCTCTCTGCCATGAGCTTACACTCTGAAAAGGATCTACTCAAATTTAAAGAGAAAGGCCTTGTTGGAAATTCTATCAATCAGTTTCAAAAAGTATCAAAAAGAAAAGAATATAGAATAGACATGGTATAGGAAGAAATAGGAATTCTCTTCGTTGTGACAGTATTTGTAGGCCTCAAAATGCCCCTATCATTGGCCGTGGAAATTTTTTTACCCTTTTTTCATTTTCCCATATGTGATGTAAAAGAAATGTGCTTAGAATTGTGGTGACACAATATTCGCCTCTGCGACAATTGCTCTGGGCTTTATTTTGTCTAAGATGAAATGTCGAGTTAGGGTTAGGGATGCAATAGGGTTTTATGTTAGGTTTAGGATCCGAGAGGGTAGGGTATAGTGTTAAACCCAGGGTTGAAGTTTGTAATTCGATTAGTGTGTTGAATTTAGAGCGGAGCAATTGTCGCCGGAGCAACGTCATGAAACCTAGAAAAGTGTCCTTGCCCTATAAAACACACTGAAAGGTCTCTAATGTGAAATTATAAATCAATATCCTGTCAATTTCCCACGATGTGCGGAATATAAATGAATCGTCAACTGTCGTGATTATAATAAAAATAAATTGCCAAATGTATTGAATCATGACTGCATATTTGAACAGATGGACCTTTTTTTGCAGAATCCTGATTATTTCTGGGAAACCGACACCCTATTTTTATTTAGAAATCAATATCAACAAAGGGGGATATATCATGTGTAGTGATTTGGATTGGGAACGCAGAATGCGTGGGAGGGGGATGGGTTACATAGTCATAATTTCTGGAAAACCATATGTTTCTGAATATGAGGGTAGCTTTTGAGCATTTTCAAAAAATCATTTGTGAATTTGTCATCTCAAAGTGGATTGTTGAAATTTGAAAACTCTTATAGCATAAGAAGCTTCTGTCTGAAAACTGTAGATGTACCGTTGTTTGTGCGTGATACATCACGACATGTTGGGGTGGGAGGGGTGAGATTTTTGCTTTCTCATATAGAATGATTTTTGTCTAGAAAATTTTTTGGGAAAAAAAATGTTGGGCCTTCTGTCATCTTCGAGAGCAAGATTGTATACCATTGACTGAGTATTGTAAAAGGAAACTGATGTGATGAATTTGGTCATGTGACTGCTGTTATGGTATGTGTTTTGTTTATCACATGACCAAATTGTCATGTGACCCATCGACTGAGAGATTGAATTTTATGTGATGCTTAATAATAGTCATGTGACTTTATCAGGCCTCTGTGTCCCATGAGCGCTCTGAAGAAATTTGTCATGAAGTCGCAAATGTTTGGGGGGGGGGGGGTTAAAGGTTTGCTAGCAATCTGTCTACATTTAAAGGTAAATGCTAGTTTTGGTAACGATATCAAAATGAGTTCGTACAGAATCCAATGAAATGACCACCAAAGTGTCTGTTTGTATAAATAAAACGCATGTGCCAAAGGATTCTGGAAGAAATTGTGTAATTGCGGAGAAATCAGCAAATAAGCACAGGATTCGGGTAGAGCGTCGGGCCCGACGCTCAAAGCAATAATTATACACTGTCCCACGTGCGCTTATCTGTGTTGGGGAAGTTCAGTCTGAACATTTTTCAGCGTAGATTTCAATATTTCACAAAGTTCAGTTTATGTAACTGTACCAGATCTAGATCCTCGATGATATACTGACAATTAAGCCTGGTTTTACAGACTTTCTCATGAAATCAGTGTTTACTGCAACTACTGGAATTTCTCTTTAATTGAAAAATAAATCAAAGTGTTCACTGAAAATCATTTCAAGCTTCAGTTAGTTTAAAGTTGGAAATGTGTGAATGCAATTTCTCCACTCTACTTGTATTTTCCACAAATTTAAATTATCAATTTTCCATAAAATTAAGTTACAAACTACACACTGACTGTACAGTTTAGGCCTCTAGTTCCTCGATTGTCTGTTCGATTATCTTTGATTTTAATACATGTCCATGTATTATTAATACCAATCTGCATCTACAGTATCATTCCATAGTCATAAAATTGTGCAATATTAAAGTAGCCCCTCTTTTTCTTTGCTTTGCCCGTGCCAGATGTCATTGTCCCCTTTGTTGGAACAGCCTGGCAGATACTCCGATGTGGTTTTGAAAACGAAAGTAGAATTGTAGAGATGCCATTTTTGGCATGCCATTCTTCGAAATCACCTCCATTGGAACAAAGAAATGAAAGGCCATGCATGGGGAAGGGGGCAAAGCGACATGAGGCAAAAAAAATTGAATCATATTATTTATTTCATATTTTGGGGAATATACTTGAGGCATCATGTTTTGGAATGGGAGCAAAATGAGGTAAGAGACTATATTAAGTGTTTTTTATATTAAAACTTTTGTAAACTTATCTTTTAAATTTTCAATTCTTTCTTTCTTGGGAAAAAGGTTTTGATGGGAGGCAGGTTTAGAACATATATTATGTCAACAAGCTGTGTTCAGTTGGTGATTTTTCAACATAACCATCACCTCGGCTGTCAAAACAATCATTTTGCTACCCATTCCAACATATGTGATTGCGTCTGTGTGTATTTTCACCTACATGTACCAAATTATGAGAAACAATATAGGAGGAGACGCTTGCATTTCTCAAATTCCATCAATTTGTTTGGGTTCAAGTGGTGATATTCCCACACAATACCTCCCAGCGCACCAGGTTATGGTGGGAAAAAAGAGACAAAATGAAGAAGAGTGGAAAATAATCTAGATCACCTCTCCCACTTCTCCTCGTGTTAGAGAATGGATTTATGCCTCCAAATGTCACTTTCCATTTTCCCACCGTTTGTAAAGGCTTGTGGGATCAAAAGATGGCCGGCGGGCGAGATCGTAGCAGGGGGGAGCCTGTACAAGACACCTATGTATTAAAAAAGACAATCCCAGATTCCCAGAATACACTTGTGCTACAATTTGTATTTTTTGCCCTTGCCCCGTTTTCTTGCACTTCTAAATTAATAAAACAATACTAGACGTTGCCAACATTTGGAGACATTATGTTTTTTTTTTTTTTTGGGGGGGGGGGGGTTATTCAATATTCTCCATCCTTGCTTTAATACAATGATTTGCAAATATTTTTATAAGAACTGTCAGCAAGAACACACTTCCAAAAAACTAATGAAATCTTAAACTTTGGTTTTGATTGGTGGTGATTTTTTTACCTGATTGCTAAGAAAGCATGAATGCTTGTAAGCAAGCAACCAGAGGACCGACGGCTTAAGGTCCCCTCCGAAGGACCTGGTACTGAGGATTAATGCCTTACCAAAGGGCACTAGCGCACCAAGTGGGAATCGAACCTGGGTCACCGGAATACGAGTCCCCCGCTCTACCGACTGAGCTATCGCGCCTCCTTCATGGACATGTACTGTTAGACCTTCATTAACTGGCCGGATATGAGTAGGTGTTTTTTTTTTAATCGTGAAGATGTGAAAGGATTTTAAAACCTAGGTTGAAATTGAATTCATTTTAAGTACATAAAAACCTGATGTTTACATGTACTCAGTGACCACCCAACTGCAACAGATGGGAAAAAGATATTCTCTTGAACTTGACCTCAAGTTCAGGTCATCTAGGGTCATTTAATTGACCCAGGGTAGGAATTAATTTTTTTTTTTAGGGGCTACTTTTTTTTTTCCATTGGGGCTACCACTGAATATCTTGGGGCTATTTTCTAATTCATGGGGCTACTTTTTTTTAATCGCATATCAGCAATTACCTTTTGACATTCCGAGACGCAATGTGATGCCTAAAAGCTCAGAACATTTTTAACTGTAATTACTGTAGGCTACAGGCCTTACAACAAACAACAGTGATCCCACCAGAGCAGTGGCGTACCTAGGATTTTTCACAGGGGGGGGGGGCAAATTCGTTCGCCCAAAAATGTGACAAGCAAAAAAAAAAAAAAAAATGTGACAAGCAAAAAAAAAAAAATAAGTCTAAGACTTGTTTATTTATTTTTTGCTTGTCACATTTTTGGGCGGACGAATTTGGCCCCCCCCCCCTGTGAAAAATCCTAGGTACGCCACTGCTCTGGTGGGATCACTGTTGTTTATTGTAAGGCCTGTAGCAGTGTAGCCTACAGTAATTACAGTTAAAAATGTTCTGAGCTTTTAGAAGCTAATATAAAAAGCGGCGCCACAAATATAAGATTTCGTACCAGAAAAAAATTGACAAGCAAAAAAAAAAAAAAAAAAGTGCATGGGTTGTGACTCGTCAGGGACTGCCCCCCCCCCCCCGTAGGCGTAGGTACGCTAGTGCAACAGAGCTTCAGCTTCACACACTTTAAAAGCCCCAAGACTTTATTGTTGATTGTCTCTGTACAGTACTGTTTCTTTTTTGGCTTATCCTTCTCAACAGTATCTCGATTTGGAGAGGTTTCTGGCGCTGGCTCTGGCCGTTTGGCAGAGCCAGGTTGAACTAGAATTAGAAACTTATCCATCGCGCACTCCGATTCGACGATGTCGATAATCAGCGCTGTCACAATCACCAGCTGATCGCATACAATTCTGTGCATGCATGCCTAATACACATAATATACCGTACGATGCACGTGGTCTCGTTACCAGCTGTGCAGTCTAATCGTGCACGTGTATATGTACGTACATAAGCCATGCGGCAAGTGCGTCAATAATTCTAAAAAACCCGTGCTAAAGACTATGCGTACTCCGCATCCCATATTGCATTGCGCATTTATTTTACAATCGCGAAGCTTCCGGTGTTACGGAAGGTTCGGATATTGCATCGACCGTTCAACTTAAAGCTAGCAAGGGCGATATAAAAGATGCGCTTGCTCCGCCGCTGGAGAACGTAATTATGTGAAGTATTTTTTACATTGTCGATGGTATTTTATTGGGGCGATTCTGAAATAAAAAGTCGCCCCAAAGCATTGGGTTTTGAGAATTTTTAGGGGCGATTTGGGCTGTCATGGGGGCGAAATCGCCCGTCGCCCCCGTGTAATTCCGACCGCTTGGTTGTCAGAAGCGGTGTATCAGTGATTTGATTGCACCAAATTCTTCAGTTGACCCTTGAAATTTCTCACATGTCCACAAGTGAGAATCGACTTTCTAAATATGACAGTTAAGGAAGAAAATCTGTCAAGTTTATGAGCTGCAGACTGTAAACCACCCGGCAATTTTAATTCTTGTAAAAATAATCGAATTGTGAATATACATGTATGAAAAAAAATTCAAGATGTGAGACTGCAGGCAGGTCACTTTGCATATTATTCCATTTTTATATTAGTTTCAAAGAGTTTTATCAAATCAAATATTATAAAGGGTTTCCCTCCATATCTGTATTATTTATAATAAAGTTCAAGTATTGTTTGTTGTGACACCCAATCTCGTGCATTTCATGTTCATTTTTGTTGTTGCAAACTCTCAAATCTGTGCAGTGCACAGTTCACTCTCATTCTCAGTGAGGAATGTTCAATTTCAGTAGCCGAACTTTTACAACTTTTTCAAGTTAACATTTCTACTTCTATTTTTTTTAAGGGGGGGGGGGGTGGTTAGGGGAAGGTGGAACTCTGTCAAAGCTTTCCAAGGTTATAAATTGCATTCTAGTGTCTGGCAATTTTCCTTTCTTACCTAGGTTTTGAGGTTACCATACTTCGCCACCACTTATGATTCAAGAAACAAGAATCTGTGTCTTCCTTCAGTTCTCAACCCTGAAATTTTGCCATTTCCCATTCATACAGCGGATGGCGTTTTACCCAAAGTATTATTAAAGCTTCTTTGTTCGTGGGTATTCATTAGTTAAAGCACCGGCGCATGAAAGTAGATCATGTCATTTAGACTGGATATCGTGACTTCCTAATCATGACTAGATGTCACGGTGCGCTCTCAACCCCTGTCTTGATCTCGCCGGTCGAGGATGCGGCTCCATCGGGGGTATGCTTCTGGTGCTACTCTAGCGTGTCATTGAAACGTTGCTGAGGAATTACCTCAATGGCTTCGCCCATGAATCTGATCGAGACCTTTTTTCTTTTTGCATCTGTTTTCACATGTCATGACATTGCCTCTCGATCCTAATCTCAATTTCGGCTTTCTTTTTGCATCGATCATTTTATTTCTTTTCCTATTAAACATCCTCTTCTGTCATTTTTCTCTTTTTTAGGGGGTGGGGGTGTAGGCATTTCATGAACTTTTTTTTCTGTGAAACTCCCTCGCAGTCTTGTTCTTAGCCAATCAGATATAAGGATTTGAGTAGGTTATCAGTGAAGTCACTGACAATTCTTTTTATGAAGCGTACGGTACTTGTATATATTATTCGTCAGTTGTTATCTAGGCTACTGGGTCAAAATATCGGCCCTGCCACCCACCAGGAGGTGGCCATCTACATTGTACATATGTAGTGTAGTATCCAGGATCAAAAGAAATTTGAGAATGATTCCCACGAGATGACCCGATGACGAGACGGGGTTATACACACCTCCGTAGTCCGGCTAATTAATTAGCTGCCACTGTCCTACATACCGTACATGTAGTATTGATAGCGATTTCAAAGTTAGCAGGGTGCGCAGTCGATTAGCACGATCAGAAAAGTAAAATTACAAATTGTCTTGTGGGATTGGACGTGAATTATTGACGATGTAACACCGGGATTTAGAAGTTTGGACAAATTTTGATTGAAAGAAAGGGATGGCATGGGAGACATTTATGTTTCAACAGAGTGCAGACTCTGAGGAGGATTAGGAATAAACGGGTTAGGGACACAATTTCATGAATACCAATATGCCACCTCACTTGGCAGTAGCAAGAAACGTGTGGATCATTGGAGAGTTTATAGTCTCTGGAGATGGTTTCTTTAATCTAATATCAAAGTAGAACTGATCAAGCTTTTACTTCATAAAGCTGGAACTTGAAATTAATTTTACAGGCTAGAAATCAAAAGAATAAAGAACAAAGATCTGCTTCCAATATTTCATAGTAACTACATGTAGTTATTATCATTATTATAGGTTAAAGTATTTAAAACTAAGATAAAAGAAGCAAACTTTAATAACAATTTGCCTCTCCAAAAAAGATTGTTCAAGAAATAGCTCATCAAACATGAGAGATAGAATTTCAACATGCAACACTATGTTATCTTCATAAAGATTTAAAATAAAACTACAGGTAAATACTGAAATTCAGTCATACCAGGAAAATTGAACTTAAAATCCCTGTGCATTATTTGTTATATATATGTATTCTAGATTTTGTATTATGCTTTTAATTTTGTTAGCACTAGGAGTCTTTGCGAGCTTTTTGTATTACATCTACCTATTGGTCTACATGTGCCTTTGGAAAATTTAGTAGCTCCATGGAAAAATGCTATTCCCCTCTGATTGCGAAGTATGAATGTGATATTCATAATTGATGTATGCATACATTCCACAAATGAGTCAGCGTTATGAATGCAAATACTAACCCTGCGCTATTCATCAGTTTTCAAAGAAATGCATTGCGCAAACTTGGTCGGGCATGCAAAGCCGCTGCATGGGACAACACATGGAGCTCACTCTGGAAGAAAAGTAACAAAGAATTCCATTCAGCTTTTTAACCAGACAGGTATTCACACAATACTTGGAATAAAAGAAAATTATTTAATAGGTCGGTGTTATACTCAATCTGGTTTATACACGTTGATGTAGACTAGATCATTCATGTAGTTGCAGTAATTGCGAATGAAAAACAGTTACCAGTGATTTCTTTTGCTGAGATAATAAAAATTATATTTTTGAAGTCCATTCCAAATGGTAAATTGAAACTCGTAACTCGTAATACATGATAATTGTGCATAGAAATGCCAACAACAGTTGTATTTCCTACAGGTATAATGCAGGCCTCCCTGTGGGCTTGAAGGTCAAGGCCACTTTTCTTTTAGGCACACAGCAAAAAAAAAGGAAATAAGTAAGTCAATGGTCGTGGCCTTCAATGGCCTTGAAGGAAATCAAGTCTTGCAAGTTTACAGGAATTTTTACCTAGACGGTTTTCCCATTTAGCATTGATGCTCAACATTATGAACGTAACACTGTATTGCTGAGACGGCTTCATCAAGACATTCGTGATTTGTACTATCAGGGTTTATTATCAACGCCGTGCATTCTCGTGAGCACAGATGACAGTGTCCTCATTATTGGTTCTCCGTCCAGCATATTACACATGCCAAGTTCAAGATTCTGAGAAATGGTTAAGACAACGAAGACCACGCCCCCTCAATTGCTCACCCTGATTTACCCGCCTCCGCTATTACCCGCCTCCGCTTGTCCTCATCTCCCCACTATCATCCTTCGTTTTTAATCGGGCCCTGGGCCATTCAAATCCCATTACTGTCGCGGGGGAAAGTGGTGGCAGTTTCCAGCAACCCCCACACAGAGGGGGAAAAAAAGCCTACCATGTTGTAATCCGGTAAATAGCTTGTTCACCTGTACAAGTCCTCTGGCGGTCCGTCTTTGATCTTGTACAATGTGAGGTGACGGTGTTCCGCAAAAGGGGGAAGAGGATTGTGGGATTGAAATTAACTAAGGCAACTGATTAGGCCGGCATAAAATTGATCGTACAGCACAAAGGTTGTTGTCTAATTTTTCAGAAACCCTCACCCTCGACAAAGATTTGAAAACTTTTGTGTGGGAAATTTCAAAGCTGTTATATCGATTTCTTATACTGGAAATCATATGTACACGTGCAAATCATCTTTTCATAGTTCTGTTGTGTTCATTAAATATTGAAGATGTTAGGAATGTCTTTAAACATCATGTTAACACGATGAGATAAACGTATTGGATCTGAAGCAGTTCGTGCTCTTGTTCAACACAAAGTCAATCTGTTTCCCGAACAGCCAGGCACCAATGTGATTGACAAGACACGACTATTATCTCGTCACTTTTTACGAAGTTTGTGTACGTGTAGGCTAAAAGTAGCCTGAAATTTTATTGCAAACCAATGAATACAACCATAAAAACAGGAGCAATTTCATGTATAAACAGTAGGACAATTTAATGTCTTAAGCTATCAAAACAGTTCAAATATTTGTTTTTAGAACAATCACATTAAGAATAGCCTTCATGGACTTGGGGTTTTCCCTTTTTGTAAATAGCAGTAGTGTTATAAACACCAGTTATTCTCAATTTCTATTTGATTTGTGTTTATAATGACCTAGAAATCTTTGTTAGAAATGAAGAGCATCTGGTTTAACAACACAATATGTTTGGAGTCGAAACAAAAGCCTCAGATTGAATTTAACCAAATATTGCGCAAGCATTGTCTTTGATGGTTTGACGTTGCCATTTTGTTTGTAAGAATACAGTGTATGTTTGTATTTTGGGGTTGAACTGTTGGCGGTTTGTATTGAAACCAGATAGAGTGTGAAAGTGAAACGTTTGCAATTAATTTTTTTTGTTTGTATTTGATTGTTTTGCAGACTGACTAATTTATGAATTTTGTGGTAAAAAAATCTTGGCATTGACTTGGTAATGTAACCAGTCGAGCGGCATAAACAAAGCCACATTTCACTGCAGTGCTTTATACTCTTTTTTAAATGATTAGGTGTCAAAATATTTCAGAGTCAACAATAATATTTGTTTTATTGTTTGCCTTTTGTTAATTTCATACTTTACATACAGTACTTCAGGGTGATGCAGTATGAATCATTACCAGCCTAGATCATGTGTTAGAAAGATTGGGCACTTTGATTTTCCATGACTCTTAATATTACACACAAATTACTACTGCTAGTTGAAAGTGTCTCCTCTTCTGTTATATCATTTGATTTGAACAAGGTTATTTGATGTTCGCTATCAACTCAATCATTGCTAATCAGAAGTGAGAGAATACTCAAGTTGTTTGGCTTCATTAAAGCCCATATTTGACCCACTCCTATTTACAATGTACTTGAACTGATTCTAAAAATCAAATCAAGGTCAAAGATAGCCACATTTGGCTTATTAAAAGCCAAATACTCTTCTTCATCCCACCACCTTTTCATATCACCATAATTATCATGTATACTACAGTGTACATTATAGTGGGCTGTTGTACAAATAAAAAATCCCAAGCAAATATGATTTAATACATCTTCCAGAATTCTCATTCAATCGATGCACTTTGCATTAGAAAAAAAGGGAAATGAAATTGCATGGTAATTTCCAGTCTTAATCTGCCCACATATAATCTCAAAATGTCTGTCTGCCCACGACTGCTGCAGGTTAAATACAGGACAAAACCACATTGTTCAAAATGAAATAAAGTTATTAAAAGCATAGGCTTTACTTCAGTTCCAGGTAATTGCACATGATTCGACTTCAAGTTCATCTCCAAGCAGATCATGAAATGGATGATTTATGAAATGAATATATTAGGTAAAAGTGTTTAACAGAAAGAGAAAATAAAGTTGATGTTCTAAATGATGCTGGTATAAGTGATTAATTGTTGAGTAGCAGACTATGCAAGTTATTCTAGGGCCTAGGCCCTCAGCATTTTACCAGTAAAGGGTTCTTTCCAAAGCAATACTAGAGAGTCTTCGCATTTACTACAGAGACACTCTCAATGCATCGATTCCTTTGAAAATGCAATTAAAATCACAATGGAGAGTTACATGTAAGAGGCTTTGTCAAAAACTAATTGTGGACTTGGACAGCAGACATCCAAAGATTTGCACCAGACGAACAATTGCAAAAAAGCCGTTGTCCAGAGTCGAGAGATTCCGACACTGTCCCGGTGCACCAACTTCCGACGAAAGCCTCTCAGCTCTCCATTGTGATTCACCTTGCAGTTTCAAAGGAATTGGTGCGTTTTTAGAGAGTGTCTCCGTAGTAAATGCGATAAGTCCGGAATGATGGTACGGGGTCCCACATGTGTTCATCTGTGTTGGTGATTTAAATCAGAATACTCCTTTTTCAGCCAGGATTTTATCATTTTGAAACAAAACTTTGAATTGCATATTATGCCAGAACTTTAATTTTGAATTGTAACCATGAAATGGTATAAACAATAATCAACCCTGACTTTAAAGACTTTCTCTCAACGTTATTGTACACCGCACCCTCCCAGGTTTAGCTTTTGCAGCCATTGTTTTAGGTTTAGACCTTGATGTATTGCCAATTTAAGGACCATGTATTCATATGTTCGAACATGGTTATGAATGAATCAAGGTCATGTCCTTGATCACAGCTTGATGCAAACACTGCAGTTATGACCAGTGGAAAAAAGGAGAACATGCAAACACAGGGAGATGTCTCGTAAGGATCGGGGGTTGGGGGCAAGCGAGAGAAAGTAGAGATTTTTACGTGGGCTGAAAACTAGCGGAAGATAGAACGCGGGGGGGGGAGAGTAATCTGATTAAAGAACCGTATCAAAAGAACTCTGACATTTAAAAATTCAGTTGCAAATTTGTTCAGCTCCAATAAGTGTATCATGATTGTGGCGGAGCCGTGTCGATGTACATGTGCTTGTATTGCAATTATTTTTCATTCATTTTTATATTACTTCCAACCTGGAAATGAGTTAGATTTTTTATAACATAATTTTTTTTGTTTTAGTAGTCTCCAAATGAAAAATTATTTTATAATCAAACATGGGTAAACCACAAAGTACATGTATGTGGTTTATATTATTTCCAGCCTGAAAATGAATATTTGATTTTGATGCCACATAATCTATTGTTTTATTTTATTATTTAACAATTTAAAAATTGTTTATTCAAAATATGGTTTAGCCATAAATACATGTACACGTACAAGCAAGTACATGTACATGTAGGCGGTTTATTTGATTATGAATGATTTCAGAGAGATTTTATTTGTTGGAATCTTTGTTTTAGATTTGACAATTTTTTTTCAACTGTCACCTCCTACATGTGCAATGTAAATGAATCTGTTTCACCCATGCCTCTCTATGAAGTGTTATGCAAGCAATTTTTCAGAGTTGTTGATCTTTTGAACATATGTTTTCACATTCCACTCGATATCCCGTGATTAATATTTGGTAGACACATACCAGTGTGTCTACGTTTTGAAATCGTTTTAACGGTATTGAAAATTACCAATTCGTCTATTGCCAACTCGTCCACCTGTCACATGGTCTACCTTCATTTTTATGTCATTCCATCAATCAACATTCTGTCTGACAACCATTTGGTCCGATAATCACTTTGTGATTGTGACAAAGTGATTATTGGACCAAATGGTTGTTGTCTAATCACCAGTTCGTCTACTCGACCATTTCGTCTCATAACCAGTTGGTCTAATACCCATTTTCTTTTCATTAATTTTGTCCATTAATAGACCAAATGGTATATGAACTATTTATGGCTATTGGGCCAACTGGTTTAATATTAGACGAAATGGTGAGTGGATGAACTGGCATTTAGACCATGTGTATAGTGGATGAACTGGTGGTAGACTGGTAGTACATGTAGATGAGTTGGTAATTGAACGTATTGGCATTTTAATAGACCAATTGAAAATAATGTTTTAATGTGCGAGTTGTTTTCAAAATCAACCGTTTCCCTCTACATCGCTGTGTATGCTGTCATACAGCCTTTCAATACTCGTGTACAGTACATGTACATGCATGTAGATTTCATTCCTTCGAACAGCTGATCATTTATAAACACCCCCCCCCCCCCCCCACCACCACCACCACCACCACAACCACAATCTCTATTTCTTTCTCTCTTGATCTTTTATGCCTATTCCTTTTCTCCCTCTGAAATATTTTTGCTAGCAATGTGTACATGTTTGCATGTACATACTGTACCTCCATCAGTCACTGAAACAGCTGATCACAATGTAAACAATCTCTCTGCCTGTCTCTCACTCTACCCCTCTCTCTCTCTGCCTCTCTACATACATGTAGCCTACCTGTCTCTGTTTTTCTTTCTTTATCTCCCTTTCTCCCTGAAAATAACATTATCTTTAATTTCCTTATTTTCTTTATAGCTCCTGATTATCTTTTATGTGTAGCTCTGCATGTAGTTTCTACTACCAGAAGGCTTCTCCCTTTTAATACACAGTAGGGCCATTCTGTAATAGCTCCATGATTTGACTACCTAGCCTGTACAGTGTAGGCTCACATGTAAAACAGCTGATCTGTATTTTGTAAACAAGTTCCCCTCTCTCACTCTCTCCCCCTTCAGTCACATACCCACCACTATTCTATTTCCTTTTTTTCAGCTCTTTCAGCAATGAACTTGCGATCAGCTGTCCACTAGATTCCTATGAATATTTCCTCCCATCAAACTGCATACATTATGCATTGGCAAATATATCGCTGGCACTCTCTCTCCCTCTCTCTTTGCCTCTCTCTCCCTGTCTCTACTTCTCCTTGTCTCTTTATTTCTCTCTCTCCCCCCCTCTCTTCCTATCTCTCCCTATCTCTTCTTCTCCCTCGCCGTCTCTTCTTCTCTCTCCTTGTCTCTTCCGCTCTCTCCCCCTGTCTCCATCTCTCACTCATAACTTGAGCGTATTGGTTTACAGCCAGATTCTATTAATAGACTCTCATACCAACCAATACAAACCTGAGCACTGCTTATTTGATAGAAGGATGCCTAGTCTCCATCAAAGACGGTCTTCTGGCCCCCTTCTTACATAGAATTACGTTTGATCCAATCAAACTCAACTATATGGAAATCCATCCATGTCATAATTTTTTTCTACAGGGAATTTCCACAATGTCCTCTGTAAACGAAGAGGAGCACACTGAATTTTCAAGAAACAATGAATATATGAATATTTATCAAAGTTAGGAAATATTGTGAACAAATATGTTTTAATTGTTGACGATGCTTGCTTTCCACAGTTGTGGTTGATCGGATATTCGGATTAATTGCAACTTTGTATTAAGACTTATTATTCCATGCCCTGTTCACTATAAAACAATATCTAAAAAGTTCTATTGGAGAAAATAAACAAGTATGACCTGTTTTCAAAGCACATCCATTGTAAACAACCAAAGGGTCTGATTGCGTTCAGACTAATCTCCACGCTTGGCAGCTCATACACTGCCCTATATGCAATTGACCTTCCAGTGATATTGCCCACTCAGCATACACCACTCACTGCTTTTTCTGAATGACAATTCCACAAGGCCCGCCCCCATGGTCAATTCCTGCCAGCTGATTGGCTGTGGGTTGTATCCAACCCTCTGTGATTGGTCAATATTGTTGTGAGGTGCATGCTAATGAGGTTATGTCCAGATAAGAAGGCTTAGGCTTGATTGGATTGGATGATACTGTCAGATCATGAATAATTATCACTAATCAGTTAAGAAATGATAAATAATATCATTAAATTGGGATGTTAAGATTGATTTGTTTCAGAAATAGCAATTTTAATTAGAATTTTCCTGAAGACTTCATGTATATAAACACAAGGAATTAAATATGAAAAATCGTTTGTGGAAGTGATACCTGCATGTGTGAGGAAAGTTCAACTTTATCAGAAAGTGTGAACATTTCAATATAATACAAAACAAACTATTGTGATTGTCAACAAGAGAAATTGGTATTCATGCAGGATCTACATGTATTGCAGTGTCTGCACATCCAGATCATGGAGATCATAATTTCATGACTAAATAATATCAATATCAATTTTTTTTTTTTTTTTGGGGGGGGTTATTTTTGTTTTTCACACATGTTTGACTCCTGTGGAATGGATTTTCATGCCAGTTTAATAAAACATATATTTTTTTTTTCAATTAAAATTTGGTATTAGACATTTACAAAATTTTGCACATGATTGTGTGTAGTTATCCTATAAATTGTCTTAAAACTGTTGAATAGTTCAATGGTAAAGAAATAACCCCATGAAATTATGTTTTCAGTACTATGCAGATCTGTATAAAGTCAAAAGTATATGTATTTTACTTTTCCACAGTCCCATGTACCACTCTACACGTTGTACCTACCCAACCCTTAGGCTTTATGTACATGTATATATATATAGCACAGTGTTCTTAGACTTTGGCATTGGTAGCATGACTCACCGAATTTCATGGCTTCGCTTCAGAAAATCCATTAATTTTTCATGATTTTCTTCCAAAAGCATCAATCCCGCCCAGTCTTTAATACAAAACTTCAAAGACAGTCAGTATTGCAAATGTAATACATGTACGCATGCAGCTATTCCTATTGGAGATTTTGGCAGTAGGTTGAAAAAACCACCCCCCCCCCCCCTCAAATTGAAAAAAACACACATCCATGTATTTTGCCTGGTTTGAGGACTTGACCTCTTGAATATTGTTATTTTGCACATGTTATCTTTTGTAAAGTGAAAATAAAAATAATCCTATGGATATAAGTCATATTACCCCCTCCCCCCCCCAAAAAAAAAAGAAGAAAAAGATAAACAAGGTGCTCTTTTTAAGACAGGATTGGCTATGCTACGTAGTTCATGCCCCTGTAATAATTTTAATGGGAACTCATTTTATCATAAAATAATTTGGAAAAATTTGGAATATTTTTTTTTAAGGGGGGGGGGGGTTAAGGTTTATTATTCCCCTCATTGCACTACATGTATCTATGCAAAAGGGTGAGAAAGGCAAGTAGGAATTTCTGATCCATTTCATGTGAGATAAAAGTACATTTACCTCGCTGTAAACTGTCATTCATTGGTCATAAAACGAGCGATCCATCATTTTAGAAAACACATACAGGTACTCTTCGAAATAGAAATAAGTACATATACTGCCAGTCTCTTTGACTCACTATTACCTGTAAAAACCAGAGAACAATAGATTCTGTGGACCAAATCTATTGTTCTCTTGTTTTTACAGGTAATAGTGAGTCAAAGATGTGAAGCTGACTGGTAGTGTATGCAGCTGCACTAAAAATTGACAGAATTAAATCACAAGACGCGACAAAGAAGCCAAAATTTGTTTGTTTGTGTGGTGCAAATACATTTTCAAGTACATACTATTCATTTCATCATACCCATGTATTTAATACAAAAAAAAACTTTATAGTTAATATATTCTGCATTTAGTTATCTCTCTCTATAAAAACTTTAAATAAAAGCAAATTCAAAACAATTTTTCAGAAATAAATACTATTATGTGTCACTGTCATTTATAATTATATCTGAATTTTACCTATACTAAATATCAAGTCAAACAAATTTTGATGATCCCAAATATTCAACATACTGTACTCAACTGTAGCCCTGTACATGATGTAGGCAGATTGACCCATATACAGTCTGTTCTCATTCTTATCCCCAAAACTAAATCAAACCAGCATTACCCGGTTTGCAGGTGAATAGAGCTTCTTATTGAATGCATCCGCTATTGTCAGTGTGTACATTCCTGCGCACAACCCCAGAAATGAAAGTGTAAGAAAATCAATAGTAGAGCTTCTTTGCAAAAACTTGGCAAGCACTCCTTCTAATTTGACCTCCATAACTGGCAGCGTCCCTTATTTCCTATGATACTCCTATTGTGAAATGCTCTTGTGAAACAGACTTCTCTTTCTGCTGTTATGCAATCTACTAAAAAACCAACTCTGAACTTAACTTGTAAGTGCCCTTTATGATAGTCCTCTATTAAAACACCTGCATACCCTCTTCTCCTTTTGTCTTGAGACTTGAAACCTACATCATGTACAATACCTCTATACTGCTGTTATGCAATATTCTAAAACCAACTCCGAACTTGCCAAGTACCCTTCTCATTTGACCTCGTAACATCTTGGCTTTCCCCTTTGCCTATAAATGTAAAACCCCCCATGTAACGTTTAGATATATATATATATATATATATACATGTAGGCCGACCCTCTACTATAATCAGATTTCACAATACTTGTGAAATCTACTCTCTTGAAAACTACCATCTACTGTACCTGCTTCTATTGTGAAATCTACTGCAGCAATTGTGAAATATACCCTCACCAAGTCACATGTTCTGAATAACAATGGTGTTACAGTGATCAATGTATTGATCCAACAGGACAGGACAATAGGCTGTTAACTGAGGTGTAACTTACATGTCAGTGACTTGTTTACTGTTGTATGTATAGGGCACACATCAGAGAGTCCAAAGTTTCAATGTTTACATTTTGCTTATATACATGTACCTGGTATTAAAAGCACCCTTTCTCAGATGCCCTTACATTTTTCTTGTCATCAAATTTTAAAGAGATTTGTTTAAGAAATTGATTTGTGACTTTAAAACTTTGATAAACAATGGGATAAAGTTTCTATTATTTCTCCTCTTTTGTATGTAGGGCTACAATGATGATTGGTATTAAACGCCAACTAATATGAAGAGTAAAGCTATGTTTTCAGTCGGAACACAGTAGGATATTATAAGTAACATATAAGTTAGGATTTCGATCAAGCTAACTAGAACAATTTCAAGAAATCATCTCTAGGACTCGCTCTTGAACTTTGTCAAAAGTCATTTTTCAGATTTGGATGTTTGTCTTTCGATCATCGCATCATTTCTTTTACACGATCGTGTGTATTTAACTCTGCATTGAACTCGAGGAAGACATGCGAATGAAATGTCAGACTGAATAGATATCAATGAGGTTTAAGGTCCAAACTCCAAAGTGTGGTGTGTTTCGGGGGTGATATTTCTCACGCTCTCTCATCCGCTAGCCCTGAGCATTGAAGGCGGTGACCCATTTCAACGATTCATTTTCCATGTGTGCATCCTTGGAAAATGCCTTTGGGTTTCCTATGTCAGAGGATCCACTCTTTACCAATTAATACTTCCTTTTATTCATCCCCTCTTTATGTACGTACATCACATGCGTTAATATGTTCCTCTTTCAAGCCAAAATCATGAATTTGAGTCTTGTTTTGATCTGTGTTCAATTAAAAACAATGTTGGCTAGAGCATTGGACTCGTAATCGCAAGGTTGTGAGTTCGAATCCCAACTCTGCCATTGTCTCCACTTTGATAAAAAGGCCCAAGAGTGATATCTGTCATCTATTACGTCAGCCACTATGACTGATTAACCTAGACGTAAAATGTTTCCAAGGTAATTGGTTATATACCAGCTTGGCGTTTACCAGCAAAAAATGCTGTCCTGCCGAGTTCCTACGGGAGTTTTTTACCCCTTCATTCTGTGAATGGTAGTGGGAGCTTGGTTGGATGAGTTTGGATCCGGGGGAAAACATCCATGGGGGTTGGGGTGAATTGACCCCTGAAAAGCACCAAAGAGCCCTGGCAAAATAAAATAGAATAAAAAAAATCCCTGAAATTGCCATAGGGTCCAATGTGGGGTGACACATTTCGCGCAAAATTCCAAACCGCAGTGTAGGTATTCTTGACTTGTCGTTTGGAGTAGCGCGCCGAAAATGTGTGAAGAACGGTTGTGTCCTCACTTACGCAAAAACCAGTTTACCGAGGTGAAGCGATCTTGAAAACTTCATCGCGAGGTTTTCCGAACTGGTTTGGAAGATCGCTTCCAAGACTGCTTCGCCCGTTCTCACTGCGTGTTGAACTAGTTTCCAGTAAACTAGTTTTAGGAACGTAGTGAGTGTCATGGTGGTTGTCGCTTCCAAATTCTGACATTGCAGTAGGATAATCTTCTCTGGGGGTGGGAGCAATGTGAGATATGTAATTTAATCATCATTTAGAAGTGTAAATCAAATCTCATTTGAATGCATTATTGCCCACGCAGTTCCATTTATACACTACTAGTATATCTTTGTTGAATAAAATCTGAAGACCTCATGACAGTTCATGACACCCACAGATGAAGCCAACCCACCAGCATCAGCTTGCATGGGTCCTTTATAAACCATTAATTAGCTGTGAGCATCCCCGATATGATACAAGAGAAAGTAGGCCTATAATTAAAACTAGAACCGGGCCAAGGGGTTAGAGAGGGTGCCATTCTGTCCTGCGCCATTGTCCCGATCCTCTGACATTTACCAAGGTGTCTTGTGGCATTCCGTCCGTGTGGTTAATATCACCGTGGGATGCGTTTTGCGATGCTAGATGCTACTGGAGGCAACGGAAGATGCCGGGCCTCTGGTAACCTTTTCTTGTCCTTTCCGTGAACTTAACCTCGGTACTGCAATGTGATAGGAGCCCTCTTTCTTCTTTTAGCTCCAGATGTGTTTAATGGAGATCGGGTGACTGATTAATCTTAATTTGTCATACCAGTACAGGTACAAGACAAGCTCTATCATACTGTACTACCATTGTCTTTGTTATATATCTTGAACAATGGAATATTGGCTGTTTGCTTTGCACATAGTTTCAGATCAATGTGACCAATAACATCTGAGAAGTCGATTCATGAGAAATTGAAAGATTCTCTCACTATCGGTTTGTTGCTATACTACCTAGCAGAAAACCAATCAACCACTGACTCCTCTTCACAATATCCATCATTGATACATTAATTAATTGCTCAAATTATAGTAGTTTTAGTTTCTTATTCAGAAAGTAGAATTCATCCATCAGTCTACATGTAGTTCCATATTTGGCAGAGAATACAAGCTACAATATAAAAGACATTCACAGATTGTGGTGATGGTTATTTTATCAGACTGCTAGAAAGCATGAATGCAGAGGAGGCAACCAGAGGACCAACTGCTTAGTGTCCTCTCTGAGGGACCATCATTTGTTTGATAAATTTCAAACATGGGAAATGCCCATTCAAGGCTGCCTGGATGCATACATCTATATTAACCATGTACGTGGATGATCAAAGTGCCTGCCTGGGAGAGTTGCCCAAGAACCCTGCGTTGTGGGTAAAGATCCAGGGGTGTTGTCCAGGAGTCGTCTGAAGATGAGCCCGATGGTTACCGTTGTTTGAATACAAAAGACAACTATCATCTCCCGATAATCATCATCATTATCATAATGGTCATTGGAGCCAAGTTGAATACCAAGCCCGACCTTTGCTTGTAGAATACCAGGCGAGGCCCTCGACCCCCCTGCCACGCGCTTGAGGTCAAAGTGGGGTCATTGTCGGCCTTCTCTACGGGCAGTCTCTATTCTCATCAAAAGGCCAGCTGGGAGAACGGCACGTAGCTTCTCGGGACAAGCTTCTCTCCTCTGTCAGCGCCTTGGCCGTTATTAGAGATGACATCTCATCCATAGTAGTCCAGTTTGGACTTCATTTGATACTGCCGTGTTCATACTCGTCGCAAGACGGGCAGACCGACGATTTTGATTGTCCACCGCGAGAGACAAGCTCGGGAGGTTGGGCGTGTTTCCCTGAAGTTTATAACCATTTCAACGGTCACAGCTACACTGGTGCAGAGAGCCTGACGGCAACCAGCACTTGATCGATATCAGTGCTTTACTAGCCCCCCAAAATGATATTCTTAAATGCAAAAGCATAATAAGTTTAGTTCTAAAATTTGTCTCAGATTTGTATCAACTCCTCCACCCCCCCCCCCCCCGATGAACTGGGGTGTGTTTCACGAAGCACCTTGTGAATTTCACTGACCAATTTACTCTCGAGCCAATCAGATGCAAGGATTTCAGTAGCTAATAGTAGTTGGTGAAAGTCACTGACTACTTCTTTCACAAACTCCTCACCTGATGTTCGTGCTGAGACCCACAGTGTATGCTCATTTCACTAAAGATTAAAGTTAATCCTGTTGTGTTCACACCTTACTCTTAAGATGAGGTGAGACACTGCCCCTATCAACAAAAGGTCATTTGGAAGAAGTGGGGTGCTCTTTTGTCACCTTTACCCCCCTTATTTTCTGGCCACAACAAACCTGACTTGGAAACCCAGATCTGTGCTCCAGAAGTTTATTTTCTTGATTGACTCTTGATGGAAGTGCTTTACCATGAACGCATCCTGATGATTACATCTAGGTCAGATCCGAATTTGTTGGTATACTCATGGTGTGTTATGACAAGAAAGGGAGTATACAAACTCTTGAGGTCTCCAGAAGATATGTCCATGATGATATTTGCTATGGCATCAATTGCCCTGAAAGCAGGCATTAAATTTTGATATCATTACATGTAGGGCAAGGCAACTTTTCTACAAGGCACATTTATATGTTTACATCAGGAATATGAAAAATAAACAAGGGCAGAACAAATTTTCCAAGGCCAATGAGATCAGTTATTCAAGTGAGAAGTAGGTGGCAGATGGAACCGGTACTGACCAGAGATTTGTGTCACCATTTGCTATCCATAGTTACATGTAGACCGCAACCAGGGTTTAAATAAACCCATGATCAGATTATGGGCCGAATAGACATGTATGCGGCAGGTCTCTCTTTTGGGGGGAGGGGTTAAAAATGAACATTGGATTACTGAAGCAAGTGGAGTTGTAGTGTGCAGATTGTCAATGGAAGTCTTACCCTTGCATTTCCGTTTTCTGCCTGAACATTATTCACTTGGTGTATCAGCGTGGCCCATCCATCATCCATTCTGAATCCCGCTCACCTTACATTAGCATGATCCTGATTTCAAAAATCTGTTCCGTCATCTAGAGGAGAGTAGGTTTTCAGACCCTGGCTGAGTCTCTATCCTGACCTGAAAATGTTGACCCAATTCCAAATTGGAGTTGATGTGATGAATATTAATGATATAAAATGATATTAAAAGATAATGTTGGAATTTACCAAGGGAAGTTGTAGAAAGTCAGTATTTTGAATTTATAGAGGATTGTGGATATATGAGTTTATAATAAGTTTTGAAGGGAAGCATTGCTTTTTTATTTTTATTTAATTATTTTTTTTGGGGGAAGGGGGTTAGGGACAGGATGGAGCGACACAGGTGAAGGACATTTCTGTCTTGTTCTTTCTCTCGCACTTTCTCTCGAGTATCTCTTTCTCATGTTTGCTCTCTTCACAATTTTATTCACATTCACATTCCCTTTCTCCTTTTTCTCTTTTTCTTTTTTCTTTTTTACTATCTCCTAATGCCCCTTTCTTTCATCTCTCTCTTTCTTGGTTTCTTTTGATTTCCCTTCATCTTTTTCTCTCCCACTCTTGGACTTACCTTGGAAGGGTCACTATCTCAGGTCTTCATTTACCAAACTATCCAGATACCTGGAGTCTCGGGGCGCGTGCGAGCCGTGCGCTACATGCTGTCTCGAAGACTCCAGATCTCAGCTAATGGTTGCATAATATACTCAGCTAGGTTCATCCATGAGGCATGGGCATGGCATTATGATAAGAAGTAGTTCTCCGTCTGGTCTGCGGGATGCACTTGAAAGAAGAAGGCTCAAGATTTTACCCCCCTTGGAGTGGCCCCCTTTCATGTTATCCATGTTGGAATGATTCTGATAGGATGAAGAGAAGGGCTGGTGCTTCGTTTGGTTGGGAGAGGGACAGGGAGGGGGGAGATGAGCAGGTGGTATATTCAATTTGCCCAGAGAGAGAGAGGGGGGTTTGGATTAAGGGAGGGGGCAACAAATCTCTCCCCCACACCTTCATAAAATTTGTTATACCTGTAGCATTAGGAGATAGAGAAAAGATCGAGGATGAACAGGGGGGGGGGGGGAAATCTCCATAACATTTGTACATGTATCTTAACAGCAATATGAGGTAGAGGAAAGGCAAGTGAGGATGAATGTGGGGGGGGGGGGCTTCAGAACAACATGCCCCCCTGGAGTCTACTGTCTATTACATGTATCTGTGCGAGAATATGAGGAAGAGAGAAAAGTGAAGGATGGGGGCAGGAGATCATGGTGCCCCTCCCCTCTATAAAGTGTTATCTGTACAAGAATGTGGTACAGTGAGAGGGGGGGAGATGGGAGGAACGAGAGAAATAAGATTTGAAGAATTCATTGTCGGATGCTTCTGTCACAATGAGGTACACAATGACAAAAAAAAGTGCATTTAGATACTAATGTGGTGATGGTGATACCTGGCAAAGGTATTTCGATTTGCAGGAGCATGTGGATGTCTGCATCTATTGAATAAAGATCACCACATCGTCGGGGAGTTTGATGAAATCTTAACCTGTTGAGTTCTTGAGCTGGGTTTTTGATGCATAAAACCCCATTGGAATTGGAGAATTGGGTGGTCAATGGGTTTAGGTGCATGGAGAGAGATGATGGGAGAATGATTGCCTCGCCCGCCGAATGAACTCGCGTCCTTGTTTGTTCTTGACTTTGAGAATGATAATTTAGCACACCTCGATGTGACAGGTGGGTAGAGAAGATGAACAGATGCTGACAGGTTGCATGGAGGGGACGGAGGCAGAGAGGGGTGGGGGAGAAGGGGGGAGCAAAGGATGGAGAGAAGGGGGGCATGAGAGAAGGGAAGGGAATACAAAGATGGAGCTAGAAAGGGGGAGGGAGGAAGGGAGATAGCAAGGAAGAGAGAAAAGCAGGATGCAATGTAGAGACAAGGGAAGAAATAGGGAGACATAAGACAGAGGAGACAAAGAGGGAGGGAGGGAGAAGAGAGAGATAAACAGTCTGTGAAATTAGAAGAGGGTAATAGAAGCAGAAAGAGAACTAAAGATAAATAGAACAGAAAATAGATGGGGAAAGTACAATGTTTCAATCGGGACAGGTGGGTAGGGAAGATGAACTGATGCTGACAGGTTGCATGGAGGGGACGGAGGCAGAGAGGGGGAGGGGGTGGGGAGAAGGGGGGAGCAAGGGATGGAGAGAATGGGGGCATGAGAGAAGGGAAGTTGGGGAACAGAGATGGAGCTAGAAAGGGGGAGGGAGAGAGCAAGGAAGGGAGAAAAGGAGGATGCCATGTAGAGACAGAGGGAGACATAAGAAAGAGGAGACCAAGAGGGAGGGACAGGAGAAAGATAGACAGTCTATGAAAGAAGAGGAGAGATGGTAATAGAGAGAAAAAGAAAGAGAACTAAAGATAAATAGAACAGAAAATAGATGGGGAAAAAACATTTCAATCGGGAAAAAAGCAGAAGGACAACACTGTTCACTTCTTGCCAAAAATATGTAACAAAATGAAATTAAAAAACAGCCATAACAGTTTGCAGGCATGATTAAAAAAAAAAAGATGAGAAATGAATGTCCGTAGAAAACATTGAGCGGAAAGCTTTAAAAATGTAACTATAACTTCAACCCAAGTTCTATCAAAGTAAAATCCAAGAAAATACCGTTCCTGTGGACAGTTAAAAGAGTTCGAAACAGAATCTACTCAAGAAGTAGGTAATTCTGGGGTACAAATAAAAGCTTTTAGTCGCCCCCTCTCCCACAAAAGCCTGGGACAACGTGACCTGCATCTAAAGGCATGCAGTTGACTTCCCTTCAAGTGTTTAGTGTGTGGAGTGTTTCATGAAACAGATAGTCAGGATTTTCAGTGTCAATTTTGCTCTGAGCCAATCAGAGGCAAGGATTTTGGTAGCTTGTAACATTTGTTCCATGAAATGCTCCCATGTTGTCTACATCATCTGCATTGTAAGAAAGGGAATCGTAAGCTCCAGGTTATTAAGGCTTTATTGAATTTTTTTGTGTAAAACTTATTTCAAAGTTGGACAAACTTCCACCAGAGTTTGGTTTATTTACTACACAACTTTGTTCAGACTATTAAACTAAATTTCTGTGTGCAGATGTGAAACGTTTTTCCATTTCTTGATTCCAATAACATGTTTGCTGGGCATTTATCTTTCAAAAGTTTTTTATAGGTGATAACATTTGATTCTGTATAATGTCGAAAAATGATTGCTCGTGTTTTTGTCATTTTAAATAGCATCTGTAGTTGAGTACATGTTTGATGCTCAGTGATGACATGGAATAATGGAGAGAAAAAAAGGTTGATGCAATAGGTGAAGTGGTTCACTCGTCATATGTGAAAGGACCTCCAGGAAAGGTATGGGGATGTTTTATACACTAATGAAGATGAAAAGCATATGGGATAGGGGTCCGGTATGTCAATCGGCGGTGAAGTCCCAGGTCCTAGTTAGTACCAGGCCAGTGTCGGAAATGGGTCAGGATGAGAGAAGGTGAAATGGAGAGAGTATGAGAGAGAAAGATAAAGAGGGAGAGGGCCGGGAACGATAAAGATAAGGAATTATAAAAGTGTATTAAATAGATAGTGTATAAGAGAGAGAGGATAAAGGAGAGAGAGAAGGCCAGTAAAGAAAATGGGTCATGCAGGATGAGAGATGGAGAGAGTGGGAGAGGGTATGATAAAGATGAGAGGAATAAAGTGTAAGATTAGTAGAAAGTGTATATAAGAGAAAGACAGAGAGAGGGTGGAGGGAGGATTAAGAAGAAGAAGAGAGAGAGGGCCAGTATAGGAAATGGGTCAGGATGAGAGAGGGTGAGATGGAGAGTATAAGAGATAGAGAGGGGGAGAGTGGAACGATAAAGATGAGAAATAAAGTTTAAGATTAATAGAAAGTGTATAAGAGATAGAAAGAGAGAGAGAGAGGTTTGAGGGATGATAAAGGAGAAAGAATGAGGTAGGGAGAGAGTATAATATTATACATGTAGTGCATCAGAGAAAGGGAGATGGGTAATGAAGCAGGGGGAGAGACAGAGAGGGGGCATGAGGGATTATGAGGAGGGAAAAAAGGGGGAGGGGGTGTCAAGTAAAGCCAAAAATCGGGAGGGGAGTTTACTTGTGAGAGCAAACAGTACAGGGATTGGGATGGGGAAACAATGGAAAGGGAAGCCAGCAATCAAATCTGGGCCCCGCCTTGCAAAGAGTTGCGATTGATCCGATCAACCACAACTATGGAAAGCCAGCAATATGAAAATCTGAAATGCGTGTTTGCTCAAAGTATTTTCTACTTTTTGATGTCTATTCAAGTATTCATACATGCATCGTTTTCTTGAAACATTCTGTGTGCTTTTCTTAGTTTACAAAGGAGTCTGAAAGAAAATTGTGCAAATTTCCTGTAGAAAAAATTATGGCATTGATGGATTTCCATATATTTGAACTCGATTGGGTCAATCGTAACTCTTTGTAAGACGGGGCCAAGGATTTCATATAGCACCATGTTCACATCTTCCTTAGATCGGTGTGTGTAGAATTGTTGGTGTTCATTGAATGTCAATCTAGAATGATAAAAAGTTATACAAAATGTAGGTTTATCTAGACGATCATGGCTTCATTCAAAGGCCACCTTCATGTCAACCATGTCCTGGGCTGATTAGCCTCTATGCCCCTCCTTTTCCTTGATTATTTTGATGCCCTTTAATTTTTGGGGCCATTTGCGCTGTATATATAAGAAATGTGCCCCATGAAATAGTGCCCTTGCCTTTCGACATTTTAAGACTGAGCATCTTTGTTTTTTTTACAGGACTTTGCTTATTTTTGAACAGTTCGTTTCTCCTGTGTTGTTACAATGTGTTCACATCTACTCTAGATGTAGTTGTAGTTTTATATAAATAAATTTAAAAAGATAGAGTTTGAGAGATATAAAAAGAAAGAGACACAAGCTGAGATACACGTTTAATAGTTACAGAGAGTACTTGTCGGGGGGGGGGGGGATGAAGGATTTGGGGCGAGGGAAAGAGCTAGAGAGACACACAAGGATAGAAAGAGCGAGAGGACTAGAAAAGGGATAAGAGATAAAAGTGGGGGGGGGGGTTTATGAGTGAGATGACAGGGGGGGGGGAGACTGCAGTTAAAGACATGAATACATATATATATATATAGTTTTTAGTCTTAAATCCTTTTTAACTGATATAAGGAACATTACTGATAGCAAAACTTTGAGAAAGTATTCCTTTAAAATCAATCTTGCAAAAGAGTGTGAACAATATACAAGCATACCATTATTGAGGGGTTTTTCCATGCTATCATCAGAAGACCACACCCACCTTTTCCCACTTATGCATTTTGACATCTAAAACTTCAATTTTAACAGTACATTTTACCATGACCCATATTTTTTCTTAAACAGCTCCAAGACAATACTTTGAATGAAACCCAATGCCTCATTTAGTTTTGCCTTTTATTTATTTTTTTGGTGGAGTTGAGCTCCACAGCAATGCAAGTCTGATAAACTACTCAACGCACAATTGTCTACCAAAGGCCGGGTCCTCCAGAAAATAGATATTTCTGTGTCTGGAATCGCCATTATCCCACGCTCCGACTTCGTTTATTGCTTACATCCCTCTGCCTCTCATTGGTAATGAAAAGAACGCAGACGTTAGTTACACCCTCAGTCAGACGACAATGTATATTGCTTCATTAGAAGTGCTCGGTTGCGCATCGGGACGATATTCACATCCGATGTGCGGAGGAAGTCTCTAATATCGCGCCCAACGACTCGTATCAAATCCGGGATTCATGCGTCGGGCGGAAATGAGAAGTGGAAGACAAGGGCAAATGGAAATATTTGGAAGGACAGACGGGATTGGGATAAATATCTGATTTGTAGTTTGGTGCCTCATATCAAATCTGTCCCCTTGTGTTTTCCATGCATACCACACGCAGAAACTTGATCACACAATGGCTATTTAATTATTTAGTCATGATTTCCAATGGAAATTTGCCATGAAAAGTGTATTCTTTTTTTTTTATTTTGCTAGAGTATGGTGTCCTCTTCAATCACATGTTTCCTATTGTAGATCTTGAATGATTCTTGTTTATACTGTAAATCTTTCTGATTTGCTGATTTTAATGATGATTTTTTTTTTATAATGTTCCTGGTTGCATTCTTGGTTGTTGAAACTTGAAGCATAAAGCATGTGAGGCCATCTTGACAATCAAGATGTTATATTACATAGATAAGGGGTTGCGTAGATTATTATATTTTTTTCCGGGAGATGATTCTCACAACTGACTGCCTAAAAAATGTGTTATATTGGATAAGCTTTTAACAATGCAATGAATGGGGGTTTTCCAGGGCTTGTTTTGTACTTTCCATTGCTCTTTTGAGCATTTTGGGAGCAAAATCGCCCTCAGGCCCAAGCCCCTGTGTAATTTTTCCCCTGAAATATTGATGAAGAAATTTGAATAAAGTGGCCCAAGCCCCTGTGTAATTTTTTTCCCTGAAATATTGATGAAGAAATTTAAGTCAAGTTTCCTGGTATTTTACCAAGAAATTCTGAGGCCACGAGCTATTAAGCTTTTTTTGCTGATGATGATGGAAACCCATCACTATTTCTGGTGTAAATTTTGGTTTGAGATTAGAAGTATGTTTCTCTGATGTTTATTTTCTCTCTTGTCTTTTTAAAATTCTTTCCTCCAGGTTTTTCACATGTAAAGTGGCCTAACCCCGGGCAAGGAATCGTTCTCGTTAATCGAGGTAAGTGTTGACAAAATTGATTCCATCTTCCGCAACGTGCACCTGTTCCGTGATAAATAATCTTTTTGTCCGAACCTGTGTACCTACAGGGGCCCGTAACACAAAGCTTAGCAACGATCGTAGAACATTTTTCGACGATTGATTCCATTGACTACAATGTACAATCAATCGTAGAAATCAAGCGTACAATCAATCGCTAACCTTTGTGTTACCGGACCTTGATTAAGGTTTTTTTTTTAACTTTCTGCTTTCTTTCCCCTTTCGATTTTGTTAGATGGTTCCTGGAACAGTTGCACAAAGAGTTCATATCGATTACAACTTGATTCTCCATTTCCTTTGTAATTCAATCATTAGATCATATAAATAACATTAAGAAAACAAATCATACCAAATCATAGGGTTTTGAAACAGATTTAAATATTCAGACACTTATACAGTATGACACATTATTTTGTAGTGTGTTTATAAAACTTAAATCAGTCAATCAACCAGAAGCGTATATTGGTGACTTTGATTTTGAAAAATTACATTAAACACAAGTCTTTCTGCTGTGGGCCCTCTAATACCAAAATTGCCCAATTGATAGTATGACTAGCTGATATGAAGAGACACTTTAATACACTTACAACTTTTCTCATTTTCTTGTTTGTTCTATTCATTCTTGTTTGATTTTGTTTTCCTCTTTGTTATCTTTGTTCATCTTCTTTTCCACATTCTTGTTTCTTCTTCTTTAATAATCCCACTTAATATGAATTTATCCTGGCCCCTGTTTCATAATATTTAATAATAAAGAAAATGATTGGCACTTTTCCTTTAAACTGATAAAAATATTTACTTTTGCTTGTCTTTCGAACCATGCATGTTGCCATTGATGGCAAGTATACACTCAAGTGTATTTTGTTTCTTTTGAATTTTCTTTTTCCTTTTTTTTTTGGGGGGGGGGGGTGGTATTTTCCAGGTCTGTTTGCTCTGTACTTTTTACCCTCAATTTTCTTGTGATTAGGAAGGAGCAGGTAGATATTGTCTGGAAGGAAATTGGTATTTCCAATCTCTAATGATAGTGTTTTTCCTTTGATAAAGGCCTTTTCCAAATCAGAATCTTTCCGTGGTCCGTGTGAATTTTGTGCTTAAAGGCCACAGTAGTAGACTTGGCAATTAAGAATTCAGTCTGATTTTGAGACGTACGTGGCTGTATCAGCTTAACATATTCATGAAAATTAAAGCCATTTGAAGCCTGTTTTGAAATGCGGATTAGCAGCTAAAATATACCTTGTGAGCCTATATGTTTTGAAAAACATTCCCTTTTTGGATCATTTTCAGAAAGCAAATCTGATTTGTGCAAATTACTTTAAGGGGTAAAAAAAAGGAAGGAGAAACAAACATAAGATTGATGCAAATTGAAAGAAATATTGATAATATGATATTACATGGGAGCCTTGGAGAACTCATCCCGTGGCATTGATGTGTGCTTGTAATATTCTCAAAGCTTACATTTGATATTGTAATCTATTCAGTTTTCTTGAACGTTAGGAAATCAAGATGAATAATAATTACGACAAAAAAGGAAGATGTTTTACGTAGCTCTCACATTCCAAAACGTCATGAGTGCGTAGTGCTTAATCCCGAACTGGCAGTTTGTGACGTACTTTTCAAATGTGCTCTCATGTCATAGATACTTGTATCTCTTCAAAGTTGTTCTTAGCAGTCATGATAAGAATAAGGGTTTATTGCGCAGATTATCTAGGATATCGCTCGTGCATTCTTGTAGGTAATTTTAGAAGGAGCTTTTTCCTAAAAAAAGAATTGGAGAGAATCTTATTGACGTTGGTTGAATATTTAGCCTGGAATCATTGATTGAAAGAGAATTTTTTTTTTTACTCTAGAGTTAAAAGTGGTATGATATACAATTACCAATTTACCATAGCTCTATATTTGGTTGGAATCTATCCTCGCATCTAGCTGGAATCTATCCCCTCATAAATTGAGCAGTTTTCTTGTCGTTTTGGTAATACTTCAAAAATTCTATAGATTTGAACATATTTATACAGGATAAAAGCACGATCAGCAACAGCTGTTTTACATCATAGTCCTTTTATTAAAGGACATTTAAAAGACATAATTTAGGTAATTAATATGCTCTTTCTTGACTCAAAGTGAGTGTCCATTGTAAGATGTTTTTCATGATAATGATTTTCTATATAGATATTTTATATCATATAAATCAAACTTTTTCCTTCAGATTTTCAATTAATCATTATTTGTGGTTATTTTTGCCATATGTTCACTCTTAACTTTTTCTGAAGTGTTTTTTTAATGCTGAAAGAGTTGCATTAAAAAAAAAATCTCCAGTAAGCTCAAATCCTGATAAAATCCAATATAACACGAAGGTAAACTTCTCTTTTGATAGCAAAGATTTTAAACATCTCTTGTCAAATCCGCAAAATAGACCTCACAGAAAAGAAATATCAATGAATTGTATTGTTGGTCAGTATTAAACTGGGCCCGATAACCCCACCACCCCCTCCCCCCCCCCCCCCACCGCCCTGAATACTCATCACCTTTTCCTATGGGCTATGTAATTATGTGGTAACTAGACGTATTCAGGTTTTTTGAAATTTTTGAAAAAGGGCCCTGCTGTCTAAAAGCAGTGCACAACACTGGCACCGGTCCGGCGGTCGCAGACCAGTTAAAATTGGTGTCAGTCCAGTAACTTTTCTGGTCCGACATAACAAGTAAAAAATATATCAAACTGATATTTTTCCTCTTTGTAAATTATAAAAATGGCATTTGCATCTTTAAAAATGGCTCTCATGCATTAAGTGTGTGTGTACTGTTTGTTTGTATGGGTTTTTTTAGGGGGCAAAAAAGCAATAAAAGACATCAAAATAAACTTTTTTTTATGTTTTGGGGGACCAATAAATTTTAGGTTTGGGCCAGTAAAACATGAAAAAAACCGGGTGTCTACTGGCTCGACATGAACAGGTTGGACCAGTAGAAAAAGGGGTCGGTGTGGATCCCTGCTAAAAGTTACCATTATTAACTTGCTTGGAATCCTTGAATTTGATTGGCTGTTGAGCGTCGTTAGACTCGTTACCATGGTAGTTACCATTTGATGGCAAAGTTACATAATAGTAACCTTTATGCAACAGGGCCCTTTTCTTTCTTTAGAGTGAGAGTGAAAATTATTGCACACTACCATATAAGGTGAACCAACTTTGGCTTCTTCATTTTAATATGTAATGGGCCAAATGGATTGGGTATTATGATGTGAATGTGCTTTGGGGGTACCGTGACGTCGTAAGCTGTCAAGAAATACTGCCCAGACGAACCTTACGAGACAAGATAAAACATGATACGTCCTAAAACATTCTTGACAAGCCTTCAACTCTTGGTGACGCCATCGCCACGGCGACCGGCTAGATACATCATGAACTGTTTGACGTCATCCGTGCATTTGTAGGACGCAGTTCAAAGCATGAGGTTTGTGACGTCAGAGCAGGGGCGAAGAGATTCCCCCTCCCTGGGCTCGTGGTAGATAAAGGGAGGGAAGATGGTTTAAGAAGGGATAATAGAGGGAGTGAAAGGGAGATGGAGGGATGTGATGATGGAGAGAAGAAACGACAGAGAGAGAGATAAAGAGAGGGGAAAGACAGACAGATAAAGAGCTTGGCAGGGTTTTGAAAATGAAGAAAAAAAGGGAGAAGATTTTGATTTTTGAGGCGTGAATGAATGACACGAAAACAAGCAAATTATCATGACTTTCATGATGACATTAGTAGCTTCAAAACCTCATTGCAAAAGATGGAGAGAATAAATGACAGAGAGAGATAAAGAGAGGGGGAAAGACAGAGAGAGGACAGACAGACGGATGAAAAGAGACAGGTTGGCAGGGTTTTAAGAATAAAGAAGAAAAGGGACAAGATTTTGAGGTATGAATGAATGAAACAAAAACAAGCAAATTTTCATGATCATTGCCCCCCCCCCCCCCCAAAAAAAAATCCCATCTTGTCAGAAGTCTTAATCTCCCTCGTTGTGGTGTCATCTGAGAGGACTTCTTAATAACGGGCGATTTGACGAGTGGTCTGAGCTTAATCGATGGTGGCGCTCAGACGGATGGGAGATCTAATGAGAATTGATAGTCCATGGAATGAATAATGAATTTATGAAGCCTTCTCGTTGGGATTGAACCATAAGCAAAAATTGCACCAAAATAGCCACTCCAAGATCCTAAAACTTCACTTTTCATCAATTTATATTCATCATAATATATAAATTATATACTGTATACTTGAAAGATTCTAAATATTTCATCCTTGATTAGCAAATGACCAATCTTTATTTATTTCATTTCCCCCCCCCCCCCATCTGAATTGAAAATTCACTCAATTTTGCACAACAAATGGAAATAATTATTTCTTAAAAATCCTCATGGATAGCAATGATTCGATTTTGATATTTGTTTCGAATGACATTCCGAATTTCAACCATATTTAATTTTGTAATGAGAAATACAAAAAGAACATTAATTGGAAAATAAAAATGTTTCATTGCATTTTTTTTTAATGTATGGGGAAAAATATAGTCTATGACTTTGTCTAAAATATGACTTGTGTAATATTACACAAAATTGATTCTGATTGATTGCCAAGCAATTAAACTCAATAATAAATGCAAGCCAAAATCATAGTCTTACAATGTAGAACCAACATATTCAATAGGTCACTGCAGACACGATAGTGTCTGCTTCATCGTCAAGCACCCATTTAGCAGCCACAGACCTGCAGAACAGGGTCTGTTTCTCAGACTATCAAATCAAAAGAAGACCGGTATGGCATCTCGTACAACTTTGGCATACTCTGAATGCCATCGTAGAGGAAAAGAAGGGAGAACCAGCTCCCTCTGATTGGACCCCAACTATTGGCCTCTTATGGACAACGCCTTGGAGCGAGGGTGCGTGGCATGGGGGCATGGTGGAGGGGAGGGGGGCAGTTCCATGTGATGGGGTCATTCTGTGGTCATTGCCAACGGTTGCTAACAACAATAACAATACATTTTGGGACCTCAGCATCAAACTGGCATATTTTTTTTTAATGATTTTGGGGGCTTCTATGAAATTACTCCTGTGCCTGAGATGAAAATCAAAAGCTGTTGTCTTGCAAGGCATTTCAATATATTTTACTTCATGTAATTACAGATGTACTTCTGTGTGGAGATCAAAGCATTTATTACACTAGTGTTGTCCATGCTGAAAATAAAGGCACTAAGTATTCCATGGCCAGAATTGATTGAACAATATCTCTTGCTGGACATTTTTCTTTTTCACAAATCCTCTTTCTTCGATTGCTCTCATGAACTTGGTCTCTATCTCTTTCTTTCTTTCGTTTTTCTCTCACTTTCCCTCTCTTTGATGACTTGACTCCACTGCTTTAGGATTTTCAAAATTCTATCATGTATTAATAAAGAACATTACTCAAAAAAATTAAAAGCATTCCTTACCTGGATAGAAAATTGATCTAGAAAATGCGATATTCAAACACTATAGTGATAAAATATACGCAACAGATCTAACATGAACAGAAATTACAATTTATATTCAAACACTATCGTCTACAAGAAAAGTGGTCTTCGATCCCTTGTTCCCAATGTCATGCGATCTTTTACGATTGGCCTTTTGTAGCCGATCGCAAACTTGTTTGATCCGTCCAAACTTTTTTCTTTTCTACCGTCAACATGATTGCCACAACTCACCTCACGATCTGACACGATTATTACGATTACTCCACGATTTATTTTGGCGCGAATGGTGACAGCGGGAACTAGGAATGAGGTCAAGTTGTTGAATTGCCTTTTTTGAATTACTCCGCTCTAAATTCTGCACACTAATCAAATGACCAACTCCAACCCTGGGTTTAACATGATACCCTACCCTAAACCCAACATAAAACCCTATTGCAACCCTAACCCTACATCTTAGACGAAGTTAAGCCTAGAGCAATTGCCACAGGAGCAAATATTTTGTCACCGTTCTCTTCAGGTCACCCTAATACAGTAGAAAGTCTGTCACTTTAATTTTGTTTTTGGTGAAATAAAAAGTAATTTTTCATACAATAAATCAATTCCTGTACATGTAACTACAGCATAGGTTATTAAATATTAGCCTTTTGCATTCCTTCACATGGCTTCTAGTCTCTACCTGTTCTGTTATCTCTGCTATTTCTCTCTCTCTTTCTCGATCTCCATCCACTTTCATTAGTTGGTTTGGGAGATGGATTTAATCGCATTCATAATTCATCGACGGCCAGCCCCCCAAAATAGAAACACACCGGCTCGTCCGTCGGAGGCGAATCAATTTGAATCCGGAAACCATTTACAGCCCATTCACAAATTGCATGTAGGGCTGTATGCCATGCTCTGGACAATTCAATTTGTGAGAGAGAAGGAGTGAGAGAGAGAGGGGGGGAAGATGAAGAGAGGATGCGAGAAATGTCAACGGAAGGAATTAATCAAGAAAACGCAGGTAGTCAAGGAGGAAAAACGGAGATGAAGAGAAATAGGAGGACAGTATTATGCAAAGAGATTTTTGTATGTGTGATGGAATTTATCACAATCGGCTGAATAATTAATTAATCTGGTAGGGAAATAATACCTGGGCCCTGCCTTACAAAGAGTTGCAATTGATCCAATCAACCACAACTATGGAAAGCCGGCAACACCAACATCTAATAAAAAATGCATACATGTTTGTTCAAAATGTTTTCTAGATAATGCTGTATAGTATTCATACGTTCACATTTTCTTGAAAATTTAGTGTACTTCTCCTTGTTTACGATATGTGCAAATTTCCTGCAGAAAAAAGATTGACATTAGTGGATTTCCAAAGAGCTGCGATTGATCGGATCAATCGTAACTCTTTGTAAGACCGGGGCCCTGGAGGAAACTAATTAAAGATTCACATTGATCACTTTTTTCCCCTCTTTATTAACATTTATCCTATTGCTAGCACTTACACATGGAATATGATAAGAGGGAGAAAGAGGTACGAAAAATGTTGATACCATTTCCAGCACGTCATATTGTGCCATTCCTGAATTAACTTTTAAGGACAAGTCCACCCCGACAAAAAGTTGATTTGAATAAAAAGAGAAAAATCCAACAATCATAACACTGAAAATTTCATCAAAATCGGATGTAAAATAAGAAAGTTATGACAATTTAAAGTTTCGCTTAATTTCACACAACAGTTATATGCACATCCTGGCCAGTATGCAAATGAGGGGACTGATGACATCACGCACTCACTATTTCTTTTGTATTTTATTATCTGAAATATGAAATATTCTGATTTTCTCCCCCATGTCATTTGAAATCGAGCTTTATTCCTCCCTGAACTTGTGGAATTAACATTGTTCAACATTATGTAGTTCAGTCAAGTTTTACATTATTGTCAATTCTGTATAAATTGATATATTGTACAATTCAAACAATAAAAAACAAAAGAAACAGTGAGTGATGGACATCATAGACTCTCGCATTTGCATATCACTGAGTTGTGCATATAACTGTTTTGAGAAAAATATGCGAAACTTTAAAATGTCATAACTCTCTTATTTTACATCCGATTTTGATGAAGTTTTCAGCGTTATGCTCGTTAGATTTTTCTCTATTCATTCAAATCAACATTTTTCTGGGGTGGACTTGACCTTTAAGGCCATTCAATTTAGGGAAATCATTAAAAGAAAATCAAATTGGCAACTTTTTGCTAACCAATCACTTGGTCTACCCATGTGTTTTAATCAATGTTTGAAAATTAATAGATTATTCAGAATTGTTGCCAATTCGTCGAGCAAAAACAGCAGATTAATTAATCCATGGCAAATTGGCAACTCTTCATTTATAAACCACTTCAACCATTTTACTTCATCTACCTTTTTTTTAATTTAGGGTTTGAAAATGAATAGAATATTGACAATAATGGCCAATTTGAAAAACAAAAGCAGATTTAATTTGACCTCATAAAATCTGCATTCAGTCCTTCTATTGAGGCGGAAAAACAAGAATCTCCAAAGATTTTGATTGCCCAGACTGATTTAGGTGGACGACACTTGTGCAGTCAGCTGTTCCTTCAGCTGTGGGCGAGTCAAGCGCAAAATTCTGCTGGCACAGAGAGCAAATCTGGCCGGATGTACCAAAATAGCCCTCCCCGTTTCGGTAATTAACGCAGGAGGGAGATAGAGGCGCAGGTATGCCAGCGCGAGACGGGAGTGGACATTATCGGGAGCCATCGCGCCGTTATGGAATTAAAGATTTAAAGCCCGGGATAGGCATGGAGAGGGCAAAAGAAAGAAAGTGTGTTTATAGAGCAAGGTTAATTGTACTCTCCCATGATATCTAGCTAAACAAATACACCTCTTCTAAGTGCGTATTCATATAATCTCATTGACCTAGTGATTGGGTCTATTTTTAGAGAGAACTGTCGTGCCTGAAGTTAATAACTTGTTGTATAAATAGCAACAAAATGCTCTTTAACTGTTCTACCTGTTATGAGCTAATGTTGCATGGCATTTTGAATATCAAGTATATTGGGGGATGAAAAGCAATTAAAGGTAAAAGATGACAGTAATTGCAGCAAACAATTATTTTGTGAGTTCTAAGTCTTTTAAATCAAGTTTAATTTTCAAAATATTATCATACATCTAAATCTGGTACATTAAATGTAAACATATCTTTGTAAACTCGTGAAATTTTAGCTCAAAATCAATCGTTCTGATGATCACTAACACAGAAAAGCATGTATGGGACAGTGTATTAATATTGCTTCGAAAAATACCTGACATTTGATGCTCCATTCCTCACCAATTACATATTGTATTCCAGAGCTGTTTGGCACATATTTTATATTTATACAAACAATCACTTTGGTGGTAATTTCATCGGATTCCGTCCAAAATCATTTTGAGATCATTACTAAAACTGGTATTTATCTTTAAAATACAGCTGGACCCCCATAACATAAAGCTTTAGCGATTGATCATGAATCTATTTTCTACGATTGATTGCATTGATTACTCTGTATGATCAATCATAAAAATTAGTTTTACAATCAATCACTATTGCTGTATGTGACAAGGCCCTGGCAATATTGTTTGGGAGGAAAGTATTTGGTTATCTTTTTTTTGGGGGGGGGGGTAGTAATCACCACCAGAAATACTCTTTGAGAGATAGGGGAGATGGGAAGGTGGAGGGAGAGATGAAGGGATGGAGAGAGAAATATATTAGAAAAGAGTGAAGGGATGGGGAGATGAAGATGGGGGGGAGTGGTGGTCGAGAGGGAGAGATGAAGATGAACTTTTTTAACACAATCAGTAGTAGATATGAATAGAATGTGTGAATAAAGTCATTTGTGTGGTATGTGCTATTAAAGTACATTACTTGTACATGAATTTCTGCCGCTTGACCATTCTACACAATCGCTTGGTCATAAAGGTAACAGTGGAAATGGTGAGTGGACGAAATGACAGTTAGACCATGTGGATAGTGGACAAAATTATGGTAGAATAAATGATAGTAGACGAGTTGGTAATTGGATGAATTGGCATTAGACAAATTGAAAATTAACTCCTGAGATGACCTCTCATTGTCTTTGGATATTTTTTGTGCCCTTTTGAAGTTTTAAGTCTCCGCCCCCTTTTGTGCTGTGATATAAATTGTGGCCTATAGAAAACTGGCTTTGCCCGAAAATACCCAAATTTAGGCCCAAATGTGGTTGTGTAATATGAAGGGAGGTTGTGTAATAGAATCACTTGAAGGATCTTCAACAATCTAGCTTTATCCTTCCACTTTGGGAATGAAGATAATTAATCTGGTATCGACCTGTCATTGCACTGGACATGACTGACCGGCCGGAAGTATGTAATGGTCAAGATTGCCTTGAGACTCCCTCCGATGTTATTTTTGGCATGAGCGCTCCGCCGCACCGATTCCATCCTTCCGCCAATTATACGGGGTAGCAGACATCGGTGGCAAAACAACAGCCCGCGATCGCATCCAGTCGATCGATGCTAGCGATTGTGATAGACACTTGGTGTTATTTTGTATCATTTGGTCCTTGTGTTCAAGCATTGTTTCTTTAGTTATGTTATAACTATCATGTCTATTTTCCTATGAATTAGGGAATTATTTCATGAAGATCTCTCAGTGATTTTTTTCTGACAAATCTGTTCTGGCCAGTCAGTTGCAATGGTTTTAATAGCAGCTTATAACATAGTGAAATTCACTTTTGCATGAAGTGCTCCAAAGACGCATGCATTATTGATTAATTACAAGATTGACGTTAAGAAATATCAAAACCTATTCAATATTTTATTGCATTATATTCATCACATTACAAGCAGATTGCTCCCTAATCATGGCTGGTATCGTCATGTTTCTCCTCTGATCGGAAACAAACTTTTCTCTGCTTCCGGAGCTGGCCGTTTTCTGCCTGTCAATGAAGCACTTGATATTCAGCTATTTGTCCTTTGAAACCACCATAGCCATAGGAAGTGACTCTTAATGGTGGCTATTTTTAGTCCACCTTGCCGAGGTTGCAATCATTTCATAGTCCGCTGCCTTCGGCTTCCCCACAAGGCAATCAGATGGTGAAATGAAGAAAAGAGATGTATCCGAATTGATATCTTGTCTAAAAATCAAAGTGTCCATATCCGGTGTTATTTTTGTATTTCGATTGATTCTCCTTTCCCTTGCTCATGTAATTGTTTTTCTTTTTCTTTTATTTTGGGTTTAAAAACATGAGCAGCATCATGTTTTCAGACAAGATTCACTACACCTCTTGGGATCGTTCCCTATAAATTATTAGAGAAGCTTGATTATTCAATTAAATTCAATGTTTTATTCAATTCCAATAAAAATCAATACAGAGTATAGAATACAGTTATAACAAATACAATGTACAATAATAAGGCCAGAAAATGTAAGGTACATGTAAAACAAGTATTAAACAGATACAAATGACAATAAAAAGATACAATATTGGAATTAGGTGGTCATAAAAACCTGTCAAGATTTGTCGAGATAACCACCCTTATATATAAGATAAAATAAGCCGATTTGAAATTACAAATTTAGTAAAATGCTAACTTAATATTCAATTTAATAATTGAAATCATTTGATAATACATGTACATGTAATACTATCAACATAAGTTAAAACATGTTTAACTGGACAAACCCAACACATAAACACACAAGGGCAGTATTGATTTCATTCCTTTCACTTGCTTTAGCTTCAGCAACTATTTTGGGAGAGTGGTTCTGAAAATGTACCCCTTGTTCGATTTTGTTTTAGGGTAACAAGATTTTGGTACAAGTAACATCAGACAAGATGGTAGGAGAATGTGAAAAGGGTTTAGTTTTGGGAGAATTGAAGGGCTAATTTTATTTTTTAGGAGTTTATGCTACATGTATATTTTGGGATCTGTATATGTTATTAAATGTTATTACTGCTTTTCGAGAGAGGGAAATTGTGATAAGAGGTTAAAATATGTAAAAGATATTTCTGCATTTGGTATAGTTATCAAAGAGATATTGCTGCTTTTGGTATAGTAATTAATGATACATTTGAGTCAAATTCAATGGCATCCCTACGAAAAAAACAGCATTTGCTGAAAGGGTGTTCAATCCCACGAGTGGTAAATAAATAAATAAATAAATAAAAATTGTTACCATTCATTACCATCATCACTTCCATCACCACGACTAGCAACACCACCACCAGTTGTCATACGCAGCACCACCAACGTCACCCTACTACCACATGTTATTGTCATCACCGCCACTTGTCAGCAGCAGCATTACCAAAATCATCATCACCACCATCAATACCACCACTATCAACAGTGCCCACCACCACCATCATCACCACCACTACCACTGCCATCATCATCGGTGCCACCACCATGATTACCACCACCACCAAGGGCGGATCCAGGATTTTCCAAAGGGAGAGGGTGCACCTTTTCCCAAGGAAAATTTGACAAGCAAAAAAAAAAAAGGGGGGGGGGGTCCTCACTTGTGTATGAACTGTATATTCCCATTAAATATATATGCTGTAACTTTCAAAGAGGGGGGGGGGCTCACTTGTGGAAGAGCAGCAAATTTACATTAAAAATATTGACTATGGCTCTCAAGGGGGGCCCATGGGCCAGATGTTCCCCCCCCCCCCTGGTTCTGACCACCTCCACCACCACCATAAATTCTACCAAGTGCTACCACCATCAACACCATTAATCCACCATCGCACCACTACATCCAACTATTATTATTATCGCCACCATTTTACTACCAAACTTCATAACCTTGAAATACTTATTTTAAATACATTCTCATTTGACAAATGACAATGTGTCCAAATTATCCACCATTCTATCAAATCGACACTTTCCCATCTACTTTAGATCATTAAATTTGAACGAAAGACTAATTGACCTTCATTGATTTTATGGGCCCTTTATCCTTGGAAGACCCTGGGATGTGGGAATACATTTTACAGTTCATCATTGCTGAGTTTCCAAGAAAATCCAGGCCCCACAGTCATTAGCCTAATGTAATATCCCTCCAGTTCTTAGTTGTAGCAGCAATTTTTTACATACATGTGTACGAGATAAACTAACAATATCAATTGCATGGGCAAGGGATCCATTCTGCTTCTGCAGTCCCACATGTACAATATTTTGTGTGCCGCCATAGACATTTGTGTGCCGCCATAGACATTTGTGTGTGTGTGTATACACGTATGGACCCATTTAAAATCCTGCATTGCGCCACTGCAAGTGAATGGTAAACACACACTAGCGCACTCTTGATTTATTTCTCATATGTTTGCCTGTGTCCATGTACATGCAACTTTTCCTTGTCCCCTGAATGAACTCTAGTCTACGATTTCAGACACCACAGTTAACATTTCTAACATTATACTTATTTCTTTATAAAAACAGGCAGTTTATTTGAACCATCACATATTTTCCAGACATTTGTACCCAATCGGTAGCTGTGACCGAAGTGCAGCATTAGCATATATGACTACAAAGTGACAAGTTTCTAGTACGTTTGTAGATAAGTGTTCTAAATTCTAGACTAGTCCTCTTTGCTTGTTATTGAAATTTGGCCATGAATATCCATACAGAGCAAATCTGAGACAGTATTACATAATATGATGTAATTGTTCGTTCCACATTTTTGTAGCTCTCTCATTGGATACATGGCATAAATTGGTTTCATAAAAACAAATAAAAATGGATGCATGGACGCATGCAGTGATTTCGTATACAGCGTGAATATTTACAATGTAATTACAAAAACTAACACAAAAGAACATACGGTACATGTATACATTTTCATGGCTTAGCACTATTACATGCACATGTAGTATCCCTTGGTCTATATATGATATTTTTCTACAGTGAGTTTGTGTATCAATTGTGTTTACAATTAGGGCCTACATAATGAAATAGAACGTGATGAATTGTATAGGCCCAGGCTCTATGTAATTGTTATTGACTTACCGGTATTCACATTGTAATTCTCAGTGAAATTCATCAAAGAAACTCATCGAATTCAAGTAACAACCATAATTCAGATATATCTGAAAACTAAAATTGAAAACAGTAAACATCTTCCTCGCTCGACTACTTATATATATATCTACCTGTACCGCTATCTAGGTCAAGTCCATAACAGCTGGGAGGTCAATTAAAGGTCAAACATGTAATATTGACCATAACAACACACAACAGCTGGATATATTGGGGACAAACCGATCTATTTGTTCATCCGAACACCGTATTGATTCGTTCAAGGTAGTGTTACACCTTTTCATATTGTGTGTTCGGATGAGGTTGATGCGTTATAATACTGGATTATGGTAGATAATATTGACTGGTTGTTTGTTATGAAGGTGATATTGTGTTAATTCTGCCTTGGTGTTTCTGTCATGGTTAAACAACTAAGTGCAAAGTAGAGTAAATAAGATGTTTTTAGAGGTTAATTTTAGGACAGGTACATTTCAAATTCCAAGGAATGGTGAGCAGCCGAATATTAGATAGATTTACACCTTAAAGGAGAATGAAACCCTTGAAACCAGCTGAATCCATATCAAAGAGAAAAATCAAAGAAACATATTGTTGAAAGTTTGAGGAAGATTGAATGAATAATAAGAAAGTTATGAGCATTCGAATATTGAGATCACTAGTGCCATGTAGATCCTCCCAACGGCAATGCGACCAAGATCTGTGATATCACACACGTACAACTCCCTCATTACTTTAGTACTTATTTCACTTATATTCTCACTTTTATAGAGTCTATCACAAGGTGAGGTGTTCTCTTTATGAGATGACAAGTACAGAGGTTTCACAACATTATATCATTGATGAATCGTTTGTCATATGATTAGAATGAGCAAAAAGAGATGTTTTGGGGTATATTTTCAGTGTCCAAATGGGAGAGTTGTACGTGTGTGACATCACAGATCTTGGTCGCATTGCCAATGGGAGGATCTCCATAGCATTAGTGATCTCGACATTCAAATGCTCATAACTCTTTTATTGCTAGTCCTATTTTTCTCAAAGTTTTGTTGATCTTATTCTTTGATTTTTCTGCTTTCACAAAAGCTAACTTGCTCCAAGAGTTTCATTCTCCTTTAATGATTTAAAGATAAATCTAAAAGATTTGAATGTAAATCTTTTGAGACTTAAAAGTTAATCCTTAAGATTTAAAATAAATTCGAAATTCGGCTAGTCGCTATTCACAGAGTGTACAAAACTACAGATTTAAGCAAATTTGTTTTAAAATAATTAAAAAATATCTGGAGCAAGGTTCATTTAAAGATGTATGCACATACATGGGCCTGTGGTTGCATACAAATTTTGACCCCCCCCCCCACAAAAAAACAAGTTAGCACTATTCTGCAATTGTCTCTAGTTAACACACACACACAAAAAATTGGGTACCGGTAGCCAATGTCCTGAGTCTTCTCTGGTAAAATCAACATGGCCAATGATGAATAATTTATTGAAATTGAACATGAGGTAATTTTACATTAATATTGAACGAATAGATTTGTAGAGTTCCAGAAATACACGTAGAATACATACCTTTTTTTTAGACTAACAATTGCGAATCAAGAGGGCGCTAAAAACATAAATCTTTCTGAATATATGTTATGTTGTGATAAAGGCTTGTTATGAATGAGATGGCATGGGCAGAAGAGGGCGATAATAAAGAAATGGAAGTATTTCTCCTTTTACAACATACATGTACACAAGAATGATTGAAATCGAAATGAGTAGGCCTACAATATCCCTAGTAATGTTTCACTCCAAATACATGCAAGCTTGTCGGCAAGTCAAAGGCCAGCATGACAAACCACATCAGCCATAATATACATTTAGGGAGATCAGTGATCTAGATTCGAAAAACTCGAAAATAGCTGTCATAACAAAACAATAACAACATGATGAAATCATATTTTGATGAAAATTTCTCACTATGAATGACTCTCAGTCTTCATTGGATAACCCTTATTGCTACTTTAATATTTTGTTAGAAACTGCATGTAGTAGTACATGTATATTTTCAAATGGTATTTGTTATTTAAATAAATGACAAGGAATATGCCAGTTTTCCTGGAGAGACTGAATTTTAGGAGGCTTTATAAAGTGATTACGATGGGTACAAAATACAAATTCGTTTCAAAACAGCTTTGCATTTAATATTTCAAACAATATCTTGGCTCAAATGCCATTCCGATTGCACAAATTTGTGGGATTCAAAAAGGCTTTGTGAATCGCACAATCTTTGCATTTACCATCCACGAAAAGTAAGGTTAAGTAACCTTGTATTGTTTTTAAAACATCAATTGTACCCCAGAGAAAGGATTTGGGGGAAAATTTAAAGTGAATATTACAGAATACAGATGAGAAAACAATAACAGTTTAAACTTTTTTATATATTTTGCTAAACGCAAGAAACTAGCTTTAAAAAGAAAAAAAAAAACATTAAAAGGTGAGAATAGAAACCCTGTATTGTTTTTAAAACCTCAATTGTACCCCAGAGAAAGGATTTTTTTTTTTTTGGGGGGGGAGAATTTAAAGTGAATATTACAGGATACAGATGAGAAAACAATACAAGAAGAAGAAAAACAAACATTTAAAAAGTGAAAATAGAAAAGCAGTATGGCATGTAACAGAAAAATCTCTAAAAATATGTGATATGATCCTGAAATGTGGTTTTGCTTGGGAATTAATGAGCAAAACATGACAGAAACAACTCTTTTTGTACAGCACTTTGATAATTAAACAAGAAAAGGACAAGATAAGCCCCAAGTTTACATTTACATGTCGAGACTGATGTTCTATGGTGTCTTCTTAGCATGTAAAGCATGCACAGCAAAGGAAAAAGTGCGGCTCCCTCTCCTCATTACCATAGAGAGGGGGAGATGTTGGAGAAATAACATGGATGAACTTCTGAACCTCGCATCTTCTTCATCATCATCTCTATCTCTCTCTCTCTCTTCCCCTCAAGCTCGCTCTCGCCCCTCAGACTGGATGTGCGTGGGCGTTATTCTCCCCTTGTACGAAAAAGAACCCTGGTGCACAGCTCGTTCGCATGCATACTTTCCAACGCTCCTGCAGACGTTGATTATAAACACTGTGTAATGATCATTGTCACTCAAGCCCTGCCGCACACTCCCTCCCAACGCCATCGCAATAGGGGTTCATGTTGAGTTGGATGTTGTCCGCCAAATGGAATTAGGATGTATATTTTCTCCTTGTCTTTATCTGTCTTCTGATTTGCTTTAGATTCTCACCCCCCCCCCCTCCTGTTTTTTAAATATATATATTCCCCTTTCTATATATATATCAAACTTTTTTCCCTTTCACTGGTTATAAATTGCCAATTCATCTATTGCCAACTCGTCCACTCGTCACATGGTCTACCTTCATTATTAAAGTCCTTAATATGCCATTCCCTCCATCAACACTTCCTCTAACAACCATTTGGCCCAATCATCACTTCGTCTAATTCCCAGTTCGTCTACGACCACTTTGTCCAATAACCAGTTGGTCTAATATCTATTTTATTTTCATTCATTTCGCCCAATTAACACCGAGTCCAATTAGACCAAATGGTGTATGGACTGAATGGCTATTGGACCAACTGGTTATTAGATGAAATGGTGATTACACGAAATGGAAATTAGACCCTGTGGATAGTGGACGATGGTAGACCACATGATAGTAGACGAGTTGGTCATCAGACGAATTGGCGTCAGACAAATTGAAAATAAACCCTCTCACTTTATTCCTTGTTCTCCTTTCTCTCTCTCCTTCTGTCTCTGTCTCAATCTAATGGGTTATTACAAAAAATTTGCAATCAATCGCAAGTTCATTTTTATTCCCAAAATTAATCATAATTTTGGTCATAATTTGCAAACTAACGATTGATTCCTGACCTTCTTTTTGCAATCAGAAGTCAAAATTAAATTGCCATAGTTGCGATTGATATATCAATTGTTAATGAAGAACAACTGCAATTTGCAAATATTTTCGTGCAACATGGCTCTCTTTCTCTCTCTTCCTCTCTTTTGTTGGCTCTCACTTTCTCATCTTTTCTCCCCCATTTTGATTTTATCCTCATGTTCATTTTCAATACATGTATCTCCCCCCACACATTTGTATGTCATTCTATTTGGTGTTTTTTTTTATAATCTGTATACAGGTACTTATATCTTACACCCTTTTCATATGTTTCATTTTCTATCTGTGTTTATTTACATCAGTCTGCATCTACATTATCTATTACTTGTCACAATTTTTTTCTCTTTCTCTTTGTCCAATTCCTCTATCGCTTTCTATCATCTTCCCATAGCAGCAATTACTTTTTAAACCAATTGAGACATTCGTTCCCATTTACGTTAAATCGTTTTCTTGTACCAGCCCACACATTTACAAATTGAGCCACTGTTGATGAGAATTACCAGCGTATCTGTATACTTTATTCATCACTTTGCTGGCTTAAATTGATAGTGAAAGCTTGATTTATGCAGGGACTCGATTTTAAGGCGCGCGAGAGCGATCGCGCGCTACATGCGCGCCTTAATCCATTTTTGGTAGCGCGATTAATAGCGCACCTCGCGATAGCTAACCTGCGCGAAAATGCCTAAAGTCGCCCTCGAAATCACCCAAAATCATGCTTTCGGGGGCGACATAAAATCTGAATGTCGCCCCCGAAATTATTGCCGAGTGATAACAACTCAACGGCCCACTAGTGCCATATGCTCGAGCTCCGCTTACCATTTAAAAACCATCCCAAATCCACACTCAAAATCACGAATAAGCCTTAAAAGTAGCGAGTAGCGCAGTTTCAAATTCCGAAGTTGCGTTATTTTTTCTGTACCACGTATTTCCATACACATGGTACCAGGTATGGAAAAAAAAAATCAACGCAACGGTCGGGAAAGAGTTGCATGTATAGGGATCCATTATGACTACCACCGTGTGCCATTTCGAATGCACATGTTTCCCCTACAGATATCACAATTCTGTGATAAAATAATTCGAATTACACAGGAAATAAATCCCAGAGTCTAGTAACCTAGCATTGGTGAGTTGTCATTCGGCTTTGCTTTTCAAAACGGCTTATTAACTTCCAAAATAAGTTATCTAATTTATCAATTATAACTAAAAAATCATTTGTTTTCTTTTTCTAGGGGATGAGGTATATCAGACAATAAATCATCAAACAAAGCTCCATCTTTTTTACAAGGACGGCGGCAGGCTCACGCATTGGCGCTTTTACTAGCTAGCCAGTTGGAGCTCTGTCTCTCTGCCAGAGCTCTGGGGGACAATTCGCTCAGTAAAGGCCTCAATGATGGTGATTTTCTGTTTCAGACAGAGTTTACATTTCAGGAATATTATTCAAAACTGCCAATAAAGTTTGATGATTTCTTCATTGTCATGTATATTTAAGTTCTTAATGAATACATTCTCACCAAATTTAGACTCCCCCATAGATAAATTAAATTTTCATGGAGATCTGCGTTTTCAAAGAACTTCAGGAAAAGTTAGGGTACGTAAGTGGGCCTTTATTACATGTACATGGCTGACTAGGGTATTGTACTGGAATAAATGGAGTAGAAATTATATATTGAATTAATTTATATCCAAGTCCAACTCACAGTCACACACACACGCACACACCCACACACACCCACCCATCCACACACCCACATCCAAGATTCTAAACATGATAAATAACTTTAAAAATCATACAATATTAAACAAAAAGTAATAATTCCTTAATAAGTGAACAGGTATTCCTCAAAATACAAAAAAGTAGCATTTAAAAAGAGCCCCCCAAATTTGACAAAAAAAATAAAATGGAGCCCCCGAAAAAAAAAAAAAAATTGTCAGTGACTTAACTTTTAGCCAAAGTCAAAACCTAACTAAAACAGGTTTTACAACACACAATCTAATTACAATACATTGTAAAACAATTATAAATACTTCCTTTGGTTGTTGATTGTAATTTTATAGTACATACATTTCCTCCATCCATTTTGTTAATTGGGCAAAAAGCTCCCCTTGTATGTTGAAGAAGAGCTTTTTGAAGTGCTCCTCTACCGCTCTCCTTAAAAGTTCTAGGAGAGCTTTTTATTGCTCCCCTTATAATTATAAAACCGAGTCCCTGTTTATGACCCCCCTTTTCACTTAATTATTCATTATAAGAACATCATCATTAATATAGCACTGGCTCTGCCTCGCCCACGCACATAATAACTCATATCTTTCTCAATTTTCTGTTTTCCCTTTTATACGATGCTAAGCAACATGTTTTTTACCAACGAAGACAGCATTTCTCTCCCCCATAAAGACAGACGCTTCACTTTGCGAGGCCGCCCCCGCAAAACGGCCGACTGATGTATTTCAGACGTATACCGTGAATGTAGCGCCGGCTGGACAGTGTGTTGAATACAGTGTATATTGCACTTCTGAATCTGTGTGTGTAGACATCTCGACTTCATGTACTGTATGTTGCAGTAATCAGGATCATTGTGTTGTGGCGACCAACCTGAACATATATGTACCTGTATGTGTTAGTAATGTCTCCCATACATAACCTTGCATTCAGAGAGATAGATGGCTTGCTTTGATTTCCTAGTCATTCCCTTTTTCCTTGATATTTTGCTTCTTAATAGATACTGTAGATCGGAAGAAAGCTGTCAGTCTGAGAAGTCATTCATTCAAATGAAGCATTATATACCTGTCAATATAATTATCAACAGAGTTGAGAGGGGTGTTTTTCATGAAGCAAATGTGCATTGATTTTCACTTACTGATTGGTTCTGAGCCAATCAGATGCAAGGATTTCAGTAGCTTATAACAGCAGTAAAAATCACTTGACTAAATGAAGTGCTTCCTAGGTTAAAGTGGGAGGTAGTGGAGAATAGATGACAATTCAATTCAGTTCAAGGTTTATTGAAAACATGAGTCGCAGCCAAATGGCTGAATTGATCATGTATACTTTTTAAGTACGAACAATTAATAGACTCATTACATGTACATATTCCAAATATTAGTATACAAATGATGCATGCACATGAGTTCATTAGGCGATCTATCCTCACGCGAGTTGAGGCTCTGTTCAATCCATTACACGAAGCCGTTGGGCTGAGTGCAATGGGGTGAACACAGCCTCAACGAGAGTGGATAGGTCGCATAATGGACGAATGAAGGCATGCATCATTTGCTTTATACAACAAATTTTCTAGATTTTATTTGACAAAAGAAAAAAAAAGCAAATGGAATTAAGACATATTTTGCCTTTGTCTGACAATTCATTTTCTCTCAAAATATATTTTCCCGGTTTATGAAAGCAGTTAATTGTTTATGTTCTTTTGTGACGCACTTTGATTCATGAATCTGAGCGCGCACAGTCAGCCTTGTTGATGCGCAATCGTGCAATAGAAAAATAAAAAATGCACGGTCGCCGTGCAATGGAAAATAAAATTTGCATGCAGCACAAAATGGATCAAATATTGAATGGCTTTCAACCAATCAAATTACAACAATCTTTGTATGAGTTGTATAAAATAGAGTAACCTTGTAAAAACTGACATAAGAAATATGTATGTAGTTAATTAGGCAAAAATACTTGGGCAATGAACAATAAATATACATAAGATAATGAGGAAGTGGTAAATTAAGAACAATAAAAACGAAACAAGCAAGTCGTAAAAGAACATTAAAATATATGGATATTTTAAATAAAAGTGTCGCTTTCCTCATTGAGTAAAAACTTGATATTGCAAGTAGGCTGTGCGTTATTGTGAGATATGGAAAGAGAGAGAGAGATGTAAACACAATGAATAAATAATATTGACAATAAATAGTCATTGGCAGACATGCTTAGAAAGAGAGAGAGAGGGGGGAAGGGCGGGAGTGTAAAAAAGAATAAGATGTAAGGCCTATTGACAATGAATAGCCATTGGTAAACATTAGAAAGAGAGAGGTAGAGATAGGAAGATATAGAGACAGATGGAGAGAGGGGGGGGGGGAGGTATAGATACATATGTACAGAGAAACCAAGAAATATGGAGAGAGACAGACAGACAGATACAGAGGAAGATGAAAAGACATTAGAGAGAGAGAGAGAGACAGACAGACAGATAAAGAGGAAGATGAAGAGACAGCAGACAGAAATGTCTGGACCAGCACTGTATGGATTTTCAATACCCAAACAACGATGCGACGTTCACTCGCATTAATACAGGTCTACACATAACCCACCAGCCCTGATCAAGTATTGCAGACGCTTCATGTTTACATTAGTGCATAATCGCAATGCTCTCGACATTCTGTGACGTCAAGCTCGCGTTCACTCGAATGTGCTCTAATAAATACTAATAACCGTTGAGGCAAGACTGTGCAAAGTCGGAGTATGCCCTCCCCATCCTCCTAGCCCCCCCCCCCCCTTATGTATAGAGCATTTTAAGGGATTTCTCATTGTACAGTAGTTGAAGGAAATCTGCTTTTTTATGTACAATGTATATCAGATATAATGCTCTCTTTTCGCTATGATTTCTTTTACAAAAATCAAAATTAGATGAAGGACAACCTTGTTCTCTTTGTGAGCGAAGTATAGACCTACAACAGTTTGTGTATTAATAGGGCATATCACATTATGATTGAATGTCCCTAGGTGCTTCCAAAGGCTTTGGATAGTATTATTTTCTACCCCATACGCATGATGAAGCCATATTTATTCATTTGTTCCTCAATAGCTAACCCTGGGCCCCGTCTTACAAAGAGTTACGATTGATCCGATCAATCTCAAATATATTTAAATCCATCAATGTCATATATTTTTCTTGAGGAAATTTGCCCAGTGTCCGTTGAAAACAGAGAGAAGCGTACTGAATTGTCAAGAAAACAGTGAATGTATAAATATGCATCATTGCTAGAAAATGTTTTGAACAAACAAGTATTTTAGATGTTGACGTTGCTGGCTTTCCATAGTTGCGCTTGATCGGATCAATTGCAACTCTTTGAAAGACAGGGGCCTGATGTTGTTTACAGTTAGACGGACAGTACACCATTGCATATTTCAATCTAAAATTCACTTTTGTTTTTCACTGTGTAATGAATGCTTTCCGGTCGTGAGATTCAAAAGTGTGTAAACAACAGCTGAAATGCGTAAACATGTGGGTGGTATGTTTATGTATTTTTGTTTAGTGCACTGACATGAATATGAATGCATGGGACAAGGTAGTACTGTCAGGTACATGTAGCATTTGAAAAAAAAAAAAAAAAAAAAAACTTCTGCAGCTCACAACACTATGAACACATGGATGCCCAAACACAAACCTACATGTACTTCAGCATAAAAATATGAAAAACAAAGGTATTTGCCTACAAATCACTTGGATTAGAAATCAATAATCAAGAATCATTTTGACGTACAGGTACAATGTACATGTGTCGTTTTATAAAGAAAAATGAGCCTTTTTTGAAAGACTAGGCTACCTGCCATTCATTGTAATTTTATCCCTTTTTGCTTTCACCCCATTCAGGGTTTTCTTTTTCTTTCCTCTTTTACCTCACTCCTCGCAAACTATTTCATCCCTGCGGAAAGTAAATACGCATTGATTGAAGTCCGGTCAAAACTAGGGCACATCAACGCGGGTCAGCTGCGTGGCCATGCCAAATGACCATTGATCACGGCCAGCGGTGTATCGGCTGCACACTCGCGCACCTGAAAGTCGGGATCTTATTGAATAAATGACTCAGAATTGGAATGCCGAATACCCTAGCGATGTTTGAATTGTCAAAAATCAAAGTGCGAATGTCTCGGGTTTCAAAATGGCACATCTATTTTTATCCTGGAGGAATTATCGACAGAATTGTTTCCCGTTCCACCATGATATTTAGCGATAAATGTCATCTCTTTTCCTGTTTTCTAACATAAAAAAAGCGCATTAAAAATGAGTTCTATTTTGAATAGATGCAATCTATTGGTAAACTTTAATACACAAAATATGTTATTTTTATGTATCTGATTTCTTACATTTCAAAGTGTTGATAACATGCATCTTTGTTTCAGTTATTCAATTAAAGGAGACTACTTTTTTATTGAAAAAACATTCTCATTTATGATTTCAATGGTTGAGATGCTAGTTGTCTGTATTCTTTCAAATTTAAATATGTCAGTAATGTAAACAATAGGCTTATTAACCTCATTTATTGATCTTCAATGATTCACAATTGCATTGTATGTGTCGTACTAATGGAATTTACTACCATTTACATGTAGACCCAAATTGAATTTATTTGATTTTTTTTTGCTTATTGAACCCCGAATAACAAATGCAGGTGATCTATGATACTAAAGTCTCTTCTCAACCAATCAAATTGAACCATGTCTAATGTTCATCAAACTTACAATTGATAACAAAGGTTGAGTGAAACAGGGTCCAAGGATCAATTAAAAAAAAATAGAGAAAACAAAGAATGTATGTACCTCAAACAGAAATATTGATGATTTTTTTTTCATGTTTTGAACATATGTATGTAATTGATTATTTAATTTGTACCATTAAACCTATATTGATTTAATTAATTTTAGAATGTTTTTTATTAAAGCACTGACCGGGATCCTTAAAGGATAAGTCTACCCCAACAAAAAGTTTATTTGAATAAAAAGAGAAAAATCCAACAAACAAAACACTGAAAATGTCATCAAAATCGGATGTAAAATAAAAAAGTTATGACATTTTAAAGTTTCGCTTAATTTCACAAAACAGTTATATGCACATCCTGGTCGGTATGCAAATGAGAAGACTGATGACATCATCCACTCACTATTCCTTTTGTATTTTATTATATGAAATATGAAATATTTCATTTTTCTCCTCAGTGTCAAGTGAAACAACAATAATTCCTCCCTGAACATATGGAATTAGCATTGTTTAATACTACATGGTTTAGTCAAGTGGGTCCATATTGTCAAATTTGTTAAAAATGAAATATTGTATAATTCAAACAATAAAAAACAAAAGAAATAGTGAGTGATGGACATCATCGGCTCTGTCATTTGCATGTCACTGACTTGTGCATATCACTGTTTTTTTTTAAATAAGCGAAATCTTAATGTGTCATAACTTTCTTATTTTACATCCGATTTTGATGAAATTTTCAGCGTTATGCTTGTTTAATTTTTCTCTATTTATTCAATTCAACATTTTGCTGTGGTGGACTTGACCTTTAAAGTAAAATGGAACCTTTGGAACAAGATAGCTTGTGTGAAAACAGAAAAATAAAATACAGATCAACAAAAGTTTGAGAAAAATTGAGTGAATAATAAGAAAGTTATGGTCATTTGAACTTTAGATCATTATTGTAATGTATGTCGCATTGCCAACGGAGGGATCTCCTTGCCATTAGTGATCTCAATATATTTAAATGCTAATAACTTTCTCATTATTTGTCAAATTTTTCTCAAACTTGATGAAATCTTATTCTGTGATTTTTCTCTTTCCACACAAGCCCTCTTGTTCCAAGGGTTTCATTCCCCTTCACATAAAAACATTTTATTGGGTTCATATATTTGTAAGGCTTAATGGTTGATCATCTTTTCTTTTTCTGTTTGTGTTTTCCAGGGCGCCGTAGTCTGAATGGTTGTGATGATGTATATTGTTTGACGGAGCAGATGAACGGCGAAATGTCGGTGCACTGCTCGAGCAACCAACTCAACGGACAGCCAGCTAATCATCCAGCCTCACAGGTATGTAGGGCAAGCAATGTTGTAATAATACACTCCCACCATCACAACTACTACTACTATCCAGGGTTCCCAGCCAATCAGGGAAATCGGGGAAAATTATTTTACTTTTTTCCAGTCCGCGAAAAATCAGGGAATTTGATAAACAAAATACCTCAAATGAGGGAAAAATCAGGGAATTTTGATCAGCCCAAAAGTCGAAAGCACGGTAGTCAGTCAGACTGTTATATTTTGTTGCATATCAAAACAACATCCTTTGAATTACTGGTTATGGTGGTACTAATTAGTTTTACATTATTGTTTTTTATGGCGATAATAAGTGTAATTCACTGCAACAACTTAGAAAACATGCGAAACTGGGGATGGGTTTTAATAATTATTAGGGAATTATTAAACTGCATCAGGGAAAAATCAGGGAATTTTGTTTTCTTGAAAAGCTGGGAACTCTATCATTACCACCACTACCACCACTGCTACTAGTATTACCATGATTTTCTCTGTTATCATTGCTATGATCATTGTTGTCATCATCATCATCACTGTCATCATCCTCATCAACATTATCATCCTCCTCCTCGTCAAATTCAGTATCATCACCATCCACTGAACCATCATCACTGTTAAAATCCTAATCATTGATATCACATTCCGTTTCATCTTCACTATTTAAATCTATATCTTCCAAACATGATCACCATTATTACCATCTTTTACTATTGTCCCACATACTAATTTCCATGTCTGCTCTTCGCCTGTGTTTAGGAGACCCCTATTGGCCTTCACAAAACTACCGCCATCATCATTTTTTACTGTCCCACATACTAACTTCCATGTCTGCTCTTTGCCTATGTTTGGAAGACCCCTATTGGCCTTCACAAAACTACCACCATCATCATGTTGTACAGTCCCACATACTTGTTTCCATGTTTGTTCTTTGCCTGTTTTTAGGAGACCCCTAATGGCCTTCCCATAACTACCGCCATCATCATATGATTTTGTACAGTCCCACGTACTAATTTCCATGTTCTTTGCCCGTTTTTTTTATAGGAGACCCCTATTGGCCCCAACGCGGCACATCGTGAGCCCATCCTGCAGCAGCAGGCGGAGGAGATGGCAGCGATGCAGAGTCGTATCCCTCACACGTTCAGGGACGCGACCCATGCCCCCCTTAGGAAGCTGAGCATTGACCTAATCAAGACTTATAAACACATCAATGAGGTAAGTTAGTTTGATTATGATACAAAATATATACTGCAGCTTTAAGGAAAAAGTCTTTGGGTGCTTCCATATTCCCTCATTCACAAAAATACTAGATATTATAAAAATGTGAAACCGAAGATATATTTAATACCATCATACTGAAAGAAGGCCTGCTAGCTATTAATTGCTTTTCAAAATGAGGAGAACTTTCATAGGAATCAATGCAAGGTGGCGAGTGTACTTTGTGCAATGTGAAAACAAAGAACAAGAACCCTAGATCTGAGCTACGAAGAATGTGTATCATTTCTATGAGAATGCCAGTCTTGCTGGCTTGTAATTTATCTGGTTCATTCATTCGTGAATGCACAGAATATTCAATTATCAGGTATTGTGAGGCCTCTTCTTGTAGTTTTCATTTTTTGTAATCAATTTGGTATTTTAGCAGTTGATTTTAAGTAAATTTATGTTTTTGTCCATTATCCTGCTGTGGTTTATTTAATTGCAGTTCTTTTTACAAAAACTGTGTGATTGAGGAAATTGCCTTGAAATAGTTTGTCACAAATGATGTGTGTGTCTTTGTTTACATCTTAGCCTAATAAGGTAAACAAAGACATGAGCAATTACGAATATGGGCACTGTTGCATAAAAGTTACGATAACTTTGACATCCAATGGTACATGAAATTACCATGGCAATACTGATCAACAGCCAATCAGAATCAAGGATTCCATGCAAGTTACCATTGCATGGGAATTATGCAACGGGCCCCTGATATCAAATTGGCCATCACATGGGGTGGGGGGCAATGTCAAATAATAAACACAGTGATTCAGTGTTAAATACAGGGACAATATGTATTTCTAGTTCTTTTTTAAATATAACATTTATCATTCGTTGAAGTTCATGTACGTGCATTATATAAAAAATAATTGTTTATTTACATGTATGAAAAGAATTTCCCCATGAAATTGAAAAGACAAGAAAACTTAATTATAAATAATAAAAATAAGAGTAGCAATGGGTGGGGGCATGTCACAAAATAATTCACCATCGATCTTTACCAACAACCTCTATAGGCTTAAGCTTCTGAAATCCACAGACCTGTTTGGTTGATTGAAAATAAAAGAATTCGTTAGCAGAAAAAAAATCAGAGATAAAATGCCTCAAGAAATGCCCAAGCAAGAATTGCACTGATTCACTTTTCAATTCTGAGGCAAAGGTGAGTTTATACTCATTTCATTTTGTGTTTGTCTTGTTACCTTCCAGGTATACTATGCCAAGAAAAAAAGGAGAGCGTTACCGGCGCAGGGGGACGACACGAGCCACAAGAAGGAAAAGCGCCTCTACAACGACGGTTACGACGACGACAATTACGACTACATTATCAAGAACGGCGAGAAGTGGAACGATCGCTACGAGATTGACTCACTCATCGGCAAGGGCTCTTTTGGACAGGTGAGTAGTGTACCTTGATCAATTATAGTAGTTTGCTTCATGGTCGCAATCTGTTATCCATGCACAATACATCATTTTGCTTACAAAACTCCCAAAAGGTGACAAAAAATACTAGATGAATTGGAATAAAGGTACCTCCTTCAGTGCTAGTAAGTCGAAGACAGTGCTGATCTAACGAACATGAAATATATCAAAGACATTATATTTACTGATTTGTCAAGAAGTGCAAAGAAAGTTATCATCTTCAGAACGCAGGTAAGTTGAAGATTACTGATCTGCCATGTGCAAAGATTTTTTTTCTTAGCATATAAAAGTAAAAGACATTAATGTTCTTAAAGAAGTTCTAGGAAGTTACTGTTGTAAGGGCATTAAGTTAGTGGAAGACAATGATCAAGCCAAGCAGCGCATTTCAAGAAAATTAATTTCCTCAGAGTGATAAGTAAGATTAAGACAATACTTAGCTTGCAAGAGGTATGAGGTATGAAAAAAAAGTGATCAGAAAAGTAACCTTCTTAAGGACACAATGTCAAAGATAGTACTAACCTTTTAAAAAGTTCAAAGGAGGATTATCTCCTTTCTATTATGATCTTTCAATAAGTGTGAAGTTATTTTCTTGAGAACAGAAAATAAAGATAAGGACAAAACTTGACCTATGGTCTGAAGCTATCTAATCACTGTTAGAGGATTACAAAATCATTCAATCCTTAGGATTAGTGATAATCCTTCACCATTCAGGATCTAAAATTAACCATTGGATAAAAATTTCCTTTGTCACAAGAATTGATGAGAGTACCGGACACTGGAGCAAATATCCTCCACCAGCAATGCCATGATCATATAAAGCCACTGACATGGTGGCTTCATATCAAGGTTTTGCTTCATAGGTGGAAGAAGTCAAAGAAAAAGTTTCTTAATAAAGCTTTGTGAAAGCTGGTCAGGTGGAGATTACAGAATAGGTTACTTGAAAGAACGAGGAATAAGGATTATGCAGTTTCACTTGCCAAACCATTGGAACTAACTTTGCTAATTTATAAAGGCAAGATAGGTTAATGCAATGGATACACAGAAATCCTTTATTCCGGTATTATAATTCTATTTGCGATGAGGTAGTGTGTCTGTCTGGCTTTCTGAATCTCCAGACGAAAGATTTTGAGAAGTAGTGCTGCGAGACTAATATATCACTCCAAGTCCAACTCTGTGAAGATCATTTGAAAGTGAATTCTACATGTTTTTCATGTCATAATGCAGAGTCTCAAACATCTAAAGAATTACATTTGCGTGTGTGGGATGGAATTGTAATACTTACATGTACATGTATTACCACTGAATAATAGCGCTAAGCTTCTTGGGAAACCTATGCTACTTAAACAGCTTGTCAATGGTCGGACAATTCTTTCCTACCCTAATCCTTCACCCACTACAATGTACTCACATACCTGTCAAAGAGCCTAGGGTATCCAGTGGTCAGGATTAGAAGGGTTAATCTCTCAATGAATACCAGTTTGACCAGTCAAACTTTGACCAGTGACTGACTAATTCCTTTCAAATGGCCTCTTCTCCAATCCATAATTCATTCTTTCTTTGTGTGGCACCAAGTTGCAAAGGACATGATACATCCAGTGTATTGTTATTGCAATCCTTCTACCAGAAAGTGCTACTGCAGTCCCACCCCCAGGTTTATTTGTTGGGGAGTTCTTGTTCTGCTCGGCTCCCGTAGTGCATTGCCCCGCTGCAGTGTCAGGGGGTCGTAACAGGTCCAGACAAGTTCCAACTTGAATCGCTGCCCACGGAACACATGTTTGTGGAATGCATGAAAAGCCTGGAAAGTTTACTGAAATGCCTCATTTTTCAAGCCAAGGGCCAACCACAAACATATTGGAACATTCTACCTCTTTCTATGATGTGCCTTGGAATTATATTGGAATAAGAGTCCTTGGTGCCTTAATTTCTCGATCTTCGTGATAATTTCTGCATCAGAAAAAAGTTTCCATGTATTTAGGTTTCTTGTGATTTCGTTTTGCCTTTGAAAGAACTTCGCATTATAAGTTCTAAGTTCTATAGGATGTGTCAGAAATGTAATTCTCGTTTGTGTATGTGCTGGATACAGATGTAGTGAAGTTCTACGAAAATTGGATACATGTTGGATATATGCCCTTGTATTCTACGTAACTTGCAAATTGGATACCAGAAAAATGAATGGACAGATTCATAGACTTTCCTCTATTGTTGAACAATTTGGTGACGATTGATTTTGCACTTCATGTTGTGAAATAAGTTGGACAAAGTACACATTAGAATTTCAAACTTCCTAGATGGAAATAAATTCATGGTTGCAGTACTATAGTGCCCTCTATCATTGAGAATACAGTTTTTTACTCTAGTCATTGTTTGATGTCCTTTCAGTTTAAATTTCTGGCAAAGTTACGAAGTGATGCAGAAGTTCCAGATTTAAGACATATTGTTTGGATGGTGATGTTAACTGCTGGCCCCAGATTTAAATAATCAAATTAATCATATCTGATTGATTCACATTTGTAAAAACTAAATCACAAAAAAAAAACTCCTTTAAAAAATTCCTGATTATCACCAAGACCAAATCATGAGGGAATTGCTTGACTTCGAGTTGTTCTTTTCGCTGTGGGACGATGATTTGATACGGAAACCAAAGACCTACCATAACATTTATGAAGAAGGGATTCTTTGGAGATACCAGATTATTTCTGTGGTCGGATGCGGTGCTCATGGAAAGGTACAGAATAAAATACATATTTGAAAGTATCAAAATATCATCCCTATGGTAATGGCATGTTTGAATACAGATAACATACCATTTGAAGTCACCAAATTCTCTTACCATTGAAGTTTACTAAATTCTCTTGCCATTGGAATTCACCAAATTCTCTTGCTTATGGTATGCCTCTGGAAAAAATACACATACATGTAGGGGCATGGGGGTGATTTTACCCTCCAAGTGCTCTCAAGAGCCCTGGAATATTCCCACTGACTGCATTGCTAAAGTTTTATGTTGTTCCAAATTTAGGCAGTAGGTCATGCAAAGTAGCCCCGAAAATAAGGTTTAGTTTTATTTATTGGACCTGGTATGCTTGAATAGCACTCATGAATGACGCTCATTGAGAACATCATATTGTGACCTTATTGGTGGAAGTGCAATTGGAGCATACACCCATCAAATCATTTAATTTGCTATCATAACAGATGGCATGGTAGGATTTAGATCATAATGATATTCTACCCATCTGCCTGGTCCCCGGCACTCAGGGTTGCAGCTTGTCCTGAAAAAATGTCCTGAGAACTCCACAGTATCTTTGACAGAATTAAAATTATATTGGTAGTGGGAGGGGGGGGGGGGGGTAGGGGCTTTATTTGTTATTCATTTATTTCAAAAATACATATACCAGGGGGAAATATTTCACGAGGGGCTCTGCGATTTTGCCCCCTGAATGTTCTAAAGAGCCGTGGAAACTTTAAAATTATGAGCACCTAAATATCCTCATCAGTTGTGAAAAGTAGCCCTCAATTTTTTTTTTAAATGTTGGTGTTATTTCCTTCAATGTATTTTGAGAGAAGTCATTTACTGTAGCAGTTGACAATTCTTTGATGGTTTAATTTTCATGTGCATGTAATGACCAACACCACCAAATTTTGTAAAAATCTGTAGAATGCCATTGCTAGACACAATACTGTTTGAGAATTCGTGGCAAAAATAACAACTTGTGAATTTGCTAGAAGAGTTTAATAGAGTGGAGAAAATGTGATGATATGTATGTGCCAAACATTTAGCCTGCAGGTGCAGACCCTTGGTTTTCACAATTCGCAAAGTGCGACTATATGCACTATGTACTGTACTGTGGCTGGCTATTTGACACAGAGTCTACAGTCAGTATAACAATGGCTGACATTGCAAAGCTGCGATACCCGCCGCGATGATCTAATTGTAAAACTTAGTTTCATCGAGTCTTTCTCTGTCTTTCGAGGTATGCTCGATGTATACCTCAATCATTTTAGCATGTAAATTATCCAAGAGTTTTGGCCATCGATCGATTTCATTTCCGTAAAAATACCGCCTATAATTTGCACTGACACTGCAGTGAATACTGTTTGTACGCCCACTACAATAGATTACGTGCAGCTACCGCTGAAGGGGAGGTAGCTGCGTGTATTTGATATTGGGTCTCCCAGATCCGGATAAATCCTTTATCCGGATTGGTGCTGGTCCCAACGTGTACGGGTAAGAGAGGTCGGACTGTATAGGATTCAAACCACCCATATCAATTCAACTTTAAGGTGAATTCAAGTCTTAAGGCCATGGAGACCCTGTGGCTATTAAAGAATTCAGGAATCGGTTGATTAATGTCCCATTCTCTATTTGTTTTCTCTTTATCTTTCAGGTTGCGAAAGCATTCGACCACCAAGAGCAGGAATATGTTGCAATAAAGATCATCAAGAACAAGAAGCCTTTCCTCAACCAAGCACAGATCGAGGTCCGACTTCTAGAGCTCATGAATAAACATGATGCTGACAGCAAGTATTATATAGGTATGTTCAGCTCATGACTAAACAAACTTCCTGATTATGCTCATGAATAAACATGATGCTGACAGCAAGTTTTATGATGTGGAAGAGGTTCATCGTGGCGAAGGATTGAGTAAAAGAGTATTAATCGGTTGTCTCACGATATAATACTCGGCAAGTATTATATCTGTATGTTAAAGCTCATGAATAAACATGATGCAGACAGCAAGAATGGTATAGGCCTGTTGAGCTCATGTATAAGTGTGCTTCTTTATATGGTCATTAATAAACATGCTGACAGCGAGAATTGTGTACATATGTTGAACTCATGAATAACCATGCTTCCTCTATTACATATTCATGAATAGAAATGATGCTGACAGTAAGTATCATATAGAAAAGTTGAGCTAATGAATAAGCACGCTTCCAGTATTAACATGCTCATGAATAAACATGATGCTGACAGCAAGTATGGTTAAGGTCCGTTGAGCTCTTGAATAAACCTGTTTGTTATATCAACAAGCTTATAAATTTTAACATACTGTGACAACAAATATGATAGGGAGAGCTCATGCATAAAGATGACACAATCAAACCTGATTTCAGACCTGTCTGATCAAATTTCAATTGAAGAATTGTTAAAAAAATGTTTTTTAAACTGTTTTGTTAGATACAGTTTACTGCATTTTAAAACAAACCATTCATTCACTGGCTTTTGATACACATAACCATCTATTAAATTTCCTTCTTCCCCTTCTGTTTTGTAGTTAAACTGAAGCGGCACTTCATGTTCCGAAACCATCTCTGTCTCGTCTTCGAGCTTCTATCCTACAACCTCTACGACCTCCTCCGGAACACCAACTTCCGGGGCGTGTCTCTCAACCTCACCCGCAAGTTCGCCCAGCAGATGTGCACAGCCCTTCTGTTTCTGGCCACGCCCGAACTCAACATCATCCACTGCGACCTGAAGCCCGAGAATATCCTCCTGTGCAATCCCAAGCGAAGCGCGATCAAGATCATCGACTTTGGTAGCTCCTGTCAGCTCGGACAGAGGGTAAGCTTTCACAGAGAAGATCCTTATAAAGGATCAAATCTCTAAATTGGCAATACTGTGGGATTTTTTTTAGAGGGATGGGTTGTTTGGCTCTTTATTTCAAGTTTGCCCAAGTTGAAATATTTCCAGCATGACTCTTATAAAGGAAAAACTTGCAATTGGCAACTGTGATTGGGGAATTTTTTTTGGGGGGGTGTTTTGACTTTTTTTTTCCAAAGAACTTGTAAATGTAACTAGGTAATCTTTTAGGCCACCGCGTCAGGTTGGACGACCTATGTGCCTCAATCCCCTCTCATTAAACTTTGATAGTTCATGTGCCCTTATCAATTTTTACAACTGAAAAAGTGGCTTTGCCCTGCAAATATTGGAAATTAAAGGCCTGTTTGAAGATTTGAAATTTTCCTCACATTGAGATATATCCTGTAGAGAGTAATTAATTTTTGTATGGATCCTTATGGAGGAAGACGGTCAAATTGGCAATACTTTAGTGTAATCTTTTTACACTATTGCAGCAAAATTGAATATACTTCACATTCTTTTATATCAGGGGAGTGTTTCATGATAGGAGTAGTATAATACATTATCTGACAGTTACCATAGTAACAGTGCTTCTCAGCCAATCAAAATGAAGGAAAGTTATCAGATCTGATAACCTGTCCCATGAGAAAAATGTTGATGGAATGCTCACATATCACAAATTTTTTTTACTTATCTGCTTTACTCATTTTTTTATTTTCTTTTTATCCAGATATACCAATATATCCAGAGTCGGTTCTACCGGTCGCCAGAGGTGTTATTAGGTATATCATACGACATGGCTATTGATATGTGGAGTCTGGGCTGTATACTGGTGGAAATGCACACGGGTGAACCACTCTTCAGTGGATCAAATGAGGTAAGAAATGTGGATGGGTGGGTGGGTGGGTGGATGGATGGGGATAGATAGATAGATTAGATTAGATAGAAAATATATAGATAGATGGATTAGATAGAAAATAGATAGAATGAATAGAAGATAGATAATGATACACAAAAGATGACTAAATGAGTAGACTAACGATGGATGGATGGATGGGGATAGATAGATAGATAGATCGATAGATCGATAGATCGATAGATCGATAGATTGATAGATTGATAGATTGATAGATTGATAGATTGATAGATTGATAGATTGATAGATTGATAGATTGATAGATTGATAGATTGACAGATTGACAGATTGACAGATTGACAGATTGACAGATTGACAGATAGATAGATAGATAGATAGATAGATAGATAGATAGACAGACAGACAGACAGACAGACAGATTAGATAGATTGATGGATGGATTAGATAGAAAATAGATGGAATGAATAGAAAATATTGATACAAAACAGATGACTAAATGAATAGATTAATGATGGATCTATGGATTTATTGTAAATTTGGTGATGCCATTGCTTTTCTACAACCACTCACTCTTGGTGCATTACAAACAACCTGGCATAATCACTCTCTCATCTATTATTCAATCTCAAAACCAGGACTTTCTTTTGGGAGTTAAACTTTTATTTTAACTTATTTAATTTTCAGGTTGACCAGATGAACAAGATTATTGAAGTGTTAGGGATGCCGCCAAACCATATCATCGAACAGGCTCCGAAAGCTCACAAATACTTCATCAAGACAGAAAAGAATTGGGTACTCAAAAGGAGTCGGGATGGAAAGAAGGTAAGTTTACAATCAGTCATTGTTTATTCATCTGATTGGTGCTCGGCAAATTGGCAACACTGGTACTAATTTCTGCACCCGTTGCTATGTTTGATAATTTAAAAATTGAGAAGAATTGTGTCCTCAAAAGGAGTCGGAACGGAAAGAAGATGGGTTTGCAATCAATCATTGTTTCTTTATGGAAATTGGTCATCAGCAAATTGGCAGCACTGATTCTAATATCTGCACCCATTGCTATGTTTGATTATTTCAAAATTGAGAATCATTGTTTCTTCGTCAACTTGGTGCTCGGTAAATTGGTAACACTGATTCTAATTTCGGCATGTGTTGCTTTTTTTTATCAGAATTGAGAAGAATTTGGTACAAAAAAAAAGTCAGGATGGAAAAAGAAAGATACAAATTAATCATGTTTCCAAATCAAATTGGTACTATTCAAATTGGCAACACTGATGTTATTTCCTGCATGTGTTCTATGTTTTGTTTCATGTAAGCCATGCACGTGATCAGATTACTTACAGCCAGGTACTATCGAAAAGCTAATTGCCAATTTGTATGGAAATGAAGGCATGAAGCTTTTCATTATTGCCAATTTTAGGATCCAAAACGTGAGCGCTACCTCTTTTTAAAATTCATGTGTCAAACTTTACACGTCGTTTTGTAACAGAAATAGGTGCGGTTAATAGCTTTTCGCTTTTTTTGTACAACCTTTTCTTTGTTCCCCTCTTTTCCCTCTTTATATAAAGTTCAGTGTATTCAACCACACACAGCTTGAACTAGAAAAGGTTGCCAGTTTCCAGAGCTCTTTTGGAACATTTCGGGGGCAAGATCGCCCGAGCCTCCATTTAATTTTTTTTCCCCTGCCGTGAATAAGTACACAAATATAAATACAACCTAAGTCCATCTCGCTACATGAAATTGAGTAAATACACATTGGAAATTATTGCATATACATGAGTCCATCGTGTGTGTGGTTCATGTCCCGAAAGTCCTCCCAGAAATGGCAGTAAGGAATGAAATGCTGAACAAAATCCCAATTAAATATAAACAAAATGAACTGAAACATCATAGACTTGTGTCATTTTTATATTCATATACACAAATAACTAAAATTCTTCTTATTATCATTCATTTTCATTCAATTATTTTCCATTTTCCATTAAAAGACTTAAAAATAACATGGAACTGTGACACTCCAGCATTCTTCCAATTTCAACACTTCGGCCTTTTCAGCTCTTCCTATTTGATATCCCCCACACCACAGATAAAACAGGAAACGGATGTCAACCCTTTGTCAGCTGGAACCGGGTGGCACCTGTACAAAATCTATGGGAATTACAGTATTTAGTATTCAATAAGTTAACAAATTATGCATTTGAATATGAAATGAATGCAGGACACTGGATATTTCTCTGTAACATAAGGCCACTATGGCAGGGACTCAGTTTTGTCATCAAACTTTCAGTGGTGCTCAAAAGTTAGTGAACCCCACTAGAAAATGCACTCCTTCATGCTGAGTGTTGAATGTAGACAACAATGCTACAATGTCCGGCGAGCCGAGAGAAACAAACATGCCATCACCTGACTTCACAATCTAATATCTATATTAAGCATGACAGAACTTGAACACTTTTAAATATGTCTATTTTCTGGTGGGGTTCACTAACTTTTTATTAGTACCGGTACCACTGTATCTCTGTAACATAAGGCCACTATGGCAGAAACTCGGTTTGGTAATCAAAATTTCTTTCTCTCTTTTTTTGTGTGACCCAGTACAAGAGTCCAGGAACGCGGAAGCTCCACGATATCTTAGGGGTGGAGCTTGGAGGTCCCGGCGGTAGAAGAGCGGGTGAACCTGGTCATACTGTCTCTGATTATCTCAAATTCAAGGACCTCATTCTAAGGTAGGATTTAGTATGATCAGGACCCTGGTGCACATAAGTTACTCTTATAGTAACTTTGCCATCCAACGGTAACTTCCCTGAAATATTTGATTTTGATTGGCTGTTGCCATGGTAATTACCATCAGAAGACAAAGAAACAACAGTAACTCTTATGCAATGGGGCCCATGAGCTGCAAACCACTGCGCTGCAACCATATTACTGCTTGTTTTTCTTTGTAATAAATATTTTCTATTTAAAAAAAAACTCTAAAACTTATCTCTCTATGTCTCTATTCATAAAAATTACATAAGTGATCGCGATTAGATGAATGTAATGTCAGGTGACTAGACCAAGGTCAAAGGTCATTTTGAGACAATATTTCATATGTATATTCTATCCTTTCAATTTACTTATGCAGGATGTAAGAGTGCAATTCCTTGCAAATCAAAATATGTTCTATCCTTCCAATTTTTTTTTGTAGGATGTTGAAGTACAAATCCTTTAAATTCTGTTAATACTTCATCCAATTTTCTTATGTAGACTGTTATAGTACAATTCCTTGAAATTAAAATACATTTCATCATTCGAATGTTGTATGTAGGATTTTGGAGTGCGACCCCATGAAAATCAAGTATAATTAAAGGACAAGTCCACCCCAACAAAAAATTGATTTGAATTAAAAGAGAAAAATCCAACAAGCAAAACAATGAAATTTTCATTAAAATCGGATGTAATATAAGAAAGTAATGAAATTTTAAAGTTTCGCTTAATTTCACAAAACAGTTTCATGCAAATACTGGTCGGTATGCAAATGAGGAGACTAATAACATCATCCACTCACCATTTCTTTTGTATTTTATCACATGAAATATTCGAATTTTCTCCTCATTGTCGAGTAAAACCACGATTAATTCCTCCCTGTACGTGTGGGATTAGCATTGTTTAATACTATGTGGTTTAGTAAAGTTGGTCCTTATTGTCAAATCTGTAAAAAATGAAATATTGTATAATTCAAACAATAAAAAACAAAAGAAAAAGTGAGTGATGGACATCGACTGTCTCATTTGCATGTCACTGAGTTGTGCATATCACTGTTTTATGAAAAATAAGCGAAACTTTACAATGTCATAACTTTCTTATTTTACATCTGATTTTGATGAAATTTTCAGCATTATGCTAGCTTGATCTTTCTCTATTTATTAAAATAAACATTTTTCTGGGGTGGACTTGATCTTTAATGCTTCCTTTTTTTATGTAGGATGTTGGAGTATGATCCCGCTGTCAGGATAAAACCTTATAATTAATTAATTAAAAAACCTGAATAATTAATGCTTCCTTTTTTTATGTAGGATGTTGGAGTACGATCCCGCCGTCAGGATAAAACCCTACTATGCTCTCCAGCACTCCTTCTTCAAGAGGACGGCCGACGGTAGCACCAATACGTCCAATAGCACGTCGGCAAGTCCAGCCATGGACCAGGCCGGTAGTCCGCCCGCTGAGCACTCGTCTGGGTCTAGCTCAGGTACGCAAGAATCAAAACTTTTGAGGAAGAAAATAAATGGTTATATATTTTTTTTTAATAGATTTTGATTGAATAAATAGATTAAGAAATTGATTGATTGATTTATAGATCGATTCATTTGCATGTCAGCTAGCTCAGCAATACGCCTGTCTCGGCCGCACAGAAACGTTGTTAGCCTAACAGGAAACCCAGTCACAATTTTCAGATTGTGCAGTCAAAAAATTTATTTCAATATGTAAGTAATTCACTGTTGTGGGCGCGTTGTGGTCTAGTGGTTCTGACTCTCGCCTTTCAAACAGAGGGTCGTGGGTTCGAATCCTAGCCATGGCGTGTTTTCCTTCAGCAAGAAATTTATCCACACTGTGCTGCACTCGATTCAGGTGAGGTAAATGGGTACCGGCAGGAAGTAATTCCTCAAAAAGCTGTGCGCACCAGAATCGGTAGACTAGCTTAGCCGGGGTAATATAGGAGCACCTAGCAAGGTGGATACGTGCGCTATACAAATCCTATATTATTTATTATTATTTGTAACATTGAGCATTGCTGACACATTACCGGTTGTAACAGAGCCTCTGTTAGCGCTAACAATGTGTCTGTGCGATCGGTACAGGTTGTCTGCCCACTGAGTTCAGGTAGCCAAGACAAAGTTTTGAAAATTGAATGGATATTGTTAAATTTGGATTGATTGCATAGATCAAGAAATTGACAGGTCAGTCCAATATTACCTTTGTTATAGACCATTCTTGGGAGTCATGCTGAGCGCCCGTTTGGGGTCTAGCTCAGGTATGGAAGAAAAGAATCTTGAAAAGAGAAAGAATAGCAATATGTTTGGATTGATTAAAGCAAGGAATTTATTGATTGAATAGGTCCAATAGTACCTCAACTAGTCCAAACATTGATCAGACTGGGAGACCACAAATTTAACACATTGGCCCGTATTCTGAAGTCGGGTTTAACTTAAACTCAGGTTTAAATTTGTGGTTTAAGTATGGATAGCCAATTGTTACATAAATCACTAACGGAAGAGATATCACATTTCAGCTCATTTGGCTCTCAAATCATTCATAATTGTCTAGGAAGTATATAAATAGATGATTGTCGTCACCATCGATGAATCAGGAAAGAGCACAGTAAACATAAGAAACATACAACTTAATAAAAATTTTGACATGTTTGGCTTCCCATAATTTCAGCACAGAGTTAGACCATGGTCTAAGTTAAACCTGACTTCAGAATACGGGCCAATGGGTATACAAGAAACAAATCTTGAAAATAAATGAAATATATGATGGATATAGAAATTAAATGCATTCTGAAAACATGTCATTTATTTTGTTCACATTCAGGAGGGGCTACAGGGGGCTCCAACCACGGCTCTGGGTCCGGTGGAAGGGCGCAGTCTGACCCCACCCATCAGAATAGCACTACAAACCACGCCCTCGGACACCAGCACGCTGGCAACTCATCGGGAACTATGGACTATGAATCAATGTCATCGCACTCCAGCTTGACTTCGGGGATGTCGAGCGGGGACGTCGTGTTTGCGTCATCGTCGAGCAGTGCTCGTGGACACTCTAGCTCGCATACGTATCCCCATCCCCACTCGCATAGTCGCAAGCACCACCATCATCACTCGTCGCATGGACATAGCCTCCCGTCGCCAGCTGTTCCGGCCAGCAATGTGAATTTATCTCAGACTGTGATTCAAGCTCCTATAGTGACAATGGGTATTCCGACGATACCGGTGACAATGGGGATGCCGCACGTGCATCAGGCTGGTATCGTCACGACGCCGGGTTACGTGTATTCCTCGCACAGTTCGCTGGAGAATACTCAGAGCAGCTCGTTAAGTAGTGGTTCGTTAAACATGCCTATGGGCGCTTATGCAATACCGACTCACCACCACCCGTCGTCGTCGACGCAACAGACGCTTATAAACAATCCCCATTTACACGGGACGACGACGGGGACGGGGGGTATCGCGTTGACGAGTAATGTGAGCGGGACGAGCAGTGTCCCGTATGCGTTCGCGTTGCCGGTGCAGTCGGCCGTGAGTACGGGGCTTGTGAACTCTCAAACGACGAGGCAAGCGGATGATTCGCCGATGGTAGGGGTGTGTGTTCAACAGAGCCCGGTAGCGTCGCATTGACATCTGCTGAGGACTCGATCTCATTCACCAACTTTTTAGGACCCTTTGGTAGTTAGTCGGCTTACACTTCTGAGAATCACCCCTTGTACCGGTATCGCGAATAAATGTCGCCCTCAGGCTTGTTGTAGTGGTGGTGGTTATATATCTCGTCAAGCTTGCTATTGCTTTTGGAAATGTAGTCAACGAAGTCATAGCTCCGTGTCTGTAGAAACATAGCAACAGGAAACGTCCAAAGAGTTGAAAGACATAGCGAAGAATCTCAATAGGATCACGTCTTGGCTGTCCATGTAGTAAGGTCTGGGCTCAGGTAGCAATATGATACAAATAGGCATCATCACCGTGAATTTCGCATCGTCGTGGTGATCTCTACAAACTGGTTACAACGTACCCCATCGATGAGAGGAACCCATCTCAGGAGCCGTCTCCTACCTTTCCCCCCCTCTTCATAAACCTCATAAAACCTCATCCTTGTGGATATTTCCTAGAAACGGTCCGGAGCCTGTCGCAGTTCTCACTACATCATCAACTATGGAGCACCATGGAATTCCCAAGAACTCTACCACTCTAATCAATCATCCACAGAATGTTTTGCCTCGCGAAAGGCACATTTATAAGTCGGTGTTCCATGTGTTTCATCTTTTGAAGTGTCGGAATTCTTTGAGTTGGCAACACCAGGCTGCACAAGATCACTTCATGGTTTTTAGCACTACCCGATCTCTTACATTACCATTACCCTACACAGTCAGTAGCAGGGTGGCGGTTGTTTTAATACATTTGACATCTTTTTTATAAATATTTTAAATCAATGTAAAATGTGTTTTTGTAAGAAAATATTTTTAATTGTGCCAACCCTGAACGGTCGTGTCTGTTACCAGAACTTGGGGAGTGTTTCACAGATCAATTCATCGGTCATTTTCACAGTCAAGCTGTTATAAGCTACTCGAATCCCTGGATCTGATTGGTCAAAAATAGATTTGTCAGTGATAATGACTGACGAGTCAACCTGTGAACTTTCCTTGGGAGAGTTTCACAAATCGATTTACGTCAATTTCTACAGACAAACTGTTAAAGGCTACTCAAATTCTTTCATCCGATTGGCTAAGATCAAATTTGCCATTATAAATCACCGACAAGACATTCTGTAAACCCATCTCCTGGGGGAATGTTTCACAAATTTGATTCATCATCAGTTTTTACAGACAAACTGAAAAGCTTCTCGAATCCTTGCATCTTGGCTAATGGCAAATTAATTCATAAATTGTCAGTGAAAGTCAGTGATAAGACATTCTGTGAAACTCTTGCCAGGCTTAAGTATGAACATTCCCCCCTGCATCACGATGTATTACACAGCTTGTATGAACACCCCACGTACCCTGCTACTAAATTATATAGCACCATCAGATATATACCTCACACGGAACAAGGTCAGAGATTATTTTGTTAATTGTTCTTGGAGGTTTGAGTTCAGATTAATTGGAGTTGCAACTATTTCTCGTATCGAAAATGTATATTGCATCGTCAAGGATTCACTTTTACCTCATATGTAGAAGAAAACATGTGGAGATCGTTTGGCTGAATCGGTAGTTTTGAAGAAAAAAAATGGATTTACAAAACGGACTATTTTCTGTATATTTTTAAAACATCTTACCTCGATTTTAACAAATGTAAAGTCTTTGAGACTGTTTCTGTTACTACTCATGAGTAAATGAGTTTTTATTGAGAAACCACTCAACGTCGTCTGCTTCTCAGATGTATGGAAATTTCAAGAAATTAAATGTATTCAGCAAAATAATGACACGATCACGGCCTTCCATCCAACGTTAAAGATTTTTAATGGAAAATATTTCAGAAATATTAACCATGCTTTCAAAATAAAGGTAGACAAGAATAAGTTTAATGAGGGACGGTTTTCATGAAAGGATTTGGATGATGATTTATCCGACAAGGACTTGTTTTATCTGACAGTTACCATAGTAACAGTCTATTACTTAAATTTCTCAGCCAATCAAAATCAAGGAAGGTTGTCACATCTTACTTGTTGTCGGACAAATGAAATGCTCTCTCCAGGGGAGCATTTCATGAAACTGTTATAAGCTGTTATAAGCTACCGAAATCCTTGCATCTGATTGGCTCAGAGCAAATTCAACAGTGAAAATCACGTACAAGATTTTTTATGAAACACTCCCCTGGCTATCCCTTTTTTTTTTACTCTGGAAGTTTGAAAGTTACATCAAGCTCCTTCTAAATCCTCAAAGTAACAGAACAAGATAAGAATGAAGAAAGTCTGTTTTAATGTGATTGAACTTTTAATCATAAAAACCGTTGCAATGCAGCTGAATTTCTCTTTATTTCACTCTTTTTCTCTATTTTCTTCAAAATCAGTATTGAATGGATTATCAAATATTCTGAATTGCCCCTTAATTGAATTTAATCTATTGTATTGACCTCATGGATTTGGGGGCTTTAATATTATAGTATTCAGGGAGTTTGAGGTCCTAAAATTGTATTGGAATTACATGTAAAGGGGAAAATGTTGCGATTTAATGATAAAAATTTACTTCTCTCCGGAACAACCGTTCTGATGCTGTACAATTTTTTAAAATTGCAAGGTCCCATATGGGTCCCGTAACACAAAGGTTAGCAATTAATCGTAAGATTCATTTTTACGATTAATTGTACATTGTAGTCAATGCAATCAATCGTAAAAGAATGTTGTACGATCATTGCTAAGCTTTGTGCTACAGGCCCCCCGACGTGTATCACGTTGTGAATCCAGAGACGAACGGTCGGGTGCGAAATCAAAAGCTACAGTATGGAAAAATGAAAATATGGGAGTTCTCGTAGCAAGGAGTTACTGTACTCCACCCTTTGTTTTTGAAATACAGCATTTTAAAAACTTTTGAAATTGTACATCCAGGTTTTTATGGTTTTATCCGGTTCTGGAGGTTAGATAGGTATTCTTGCCAGTGAATGATTTTTTTTATCACTTGCTCTATTTTTATGGTGTCTGTGAACAAAACTGGAGTTGTAAAATAAAAGTAAGAGAAAATGAAAAAATCTACCTCCGTATAGCCCCATATATTCAATTTTCCGTAAGTATGTGTTCTCTGATGAAAATACACAGAAATAGTGTCCACGTCTCTGATGTTTATCTCAATCCTGCTCCCTTTTTTTATCTTTTAATGTTTCTTATTGTAATTGCCAGAACGATTCCATTTTAATAAATTATACCTTAATGTCAACACAAATTTTAGACAATGCGACGAATACCCCTTTCTTAGTGCCATGTTTTATTAATGCTGAAAGGGCATAAACAATTTTCAGCAAATACTGACACAAAAGTCGTCTCATGGGTTTGTACCGAGAAATGGGTAGGTCTCTGTGTTTTTTTAAACGGTGGTACGGTGTATATTTCATCTTTAACATGATTATTAATTTTGTGGCATGAGGGGGGGGGGGGGCACGATTGTTCTCTTACCCCTTCCCCATCACTTTTTACCCCCCTGCCCACGGGAACCAAGGAAGATGTGTCCATTTTTTTGTTTACGAGTCACACATTGTAAATTTTAATATGTTGGAATTCCTCAAGTCAGTTCCGGTGCAACTCTTTACTCTCTCTCTCTCTCTCTCACTATCTCAAAGTAGATGTAGATAGTTAGGTTCGTACGGTTTAGGTGAATTTTAATGTGATTTTGATCAGATTACCTCGAGTTTGAGATGTACACTTTTCCTCTTCTCCAAATCGCTGTTCTCCACCATTATTTATACATTTGTCACTGCATTCTTATTTGGCTGCCTGCCTTGTTATCTTGTATCTATTTATTTCCTCTTTTCAAATTTTCTTCATGTTTCATCTCTCTCCTAAGTCTATTTGAACTGTAATTTCCAATTACTTGTTTGATCTTTATTCTTCATGCTTCAAGCTCTTTGTTCTTTCTGCGTTTCTATCTGTTATTCTTTCATTCTCTTTTTCTATCTCTCTCACACACTCGTGGACTTTATCTATCTATCTATTTTTCTATATTTCACTCTTCGTATATTTCACCTCATCTCTCTTTCCACCTATCAATCCATCCATCTATCTATTGTTCTATCTATCTTATCTATCTATCTATTTATCGTTCTATCTATCTATCCTTCTATCTATCTATCTATCCTTCTTTGTATCAAACTCTTATGTACATTGTAAAGATGAAAGAACTGTAAAGATTAAAAAGAGAGATTTACGTAGATGAAAGGAAACGATACTGTACAGAACAGCATACGTGTTGTACCTATTTTTTGAATCATGTATATAGTAAATTATGAGGTCGGGTACGACAAAACACAAAAAAAAGTTGAAAATGTTATTATGAATATTATGAATGGCAGATGGTTTCCATGGTTTTTAACAGATATAATGAATATTTTCTCTTTTATTCTATGCTCAGATTTCCTCTTGGTTTTAAATTATCTATCAGCTATTGTGTCAATAGTTGTTGTTTTTTAGTCAGATATGTCCCCCCCCCCCCCCCCATTGTATTGACCATTTTGCACGATAATTTGTTTTTTTATTCTTGATTTTTGAGGTTTTAATATTGTAGAATTATGCATGGATTATTTTCTTTTTTAAATAATTTGTAACTGATGATATGCATCATGGGTTTTAATTTGCGATCACTTTTTATCTGTTTTTTATTTTCAATGGCGCCAACCTACACATATGCTTCAGGATTTATAGTGATACAAAAATGTTCATGTCATAATTTAATGAGCATAATTCTTTTTTTTTTTTTTTTTTTTTTTTCAGAAATCAAATACCCGAAAATTTTAACTACTTTGCTGTGTATGCTTCCACTCTATGATAAAATGCTAAAAACTAAGATCTATGAGGGAGGGGATATGTTCATTATCATTATTACTGTGGGAATATCTTTATCATCATTATTTCATAGAATTCCAAGCAATGTAAGATACAACACCTTCAAACATTGAATAATTAATTATAGAGCACAAAGAGTTACTTTTTAAGACTTCCAATTTTGAGAGAGACTTCGTCTTTCTGAGTAGATAGTAGGATAGTTTAGATTATTTTTCCACCACTTTTAAAAGCTTCTAACTGAAGTAAAACCAATTGTGTTTAGTCAAATGGGGGGAAAAATTGCTGGGGGTTTACACTGCCCATTAACCTGTCGCATGTACGTGTTAGGTGCTCTCTGTGTAAAACGTATTGGAAATGTAGAATATTAAATGTCAATGACTTAATGTTATTTTTCTTGATAAATGATGAGTGAGATTGGAATGTAGACATTAAATCCTGAAGCATATCGTTTGTTGAAACTTTTCAAAAAATGCTTAAAACCCTTTTCTGAGATGGCTTATTCTTTCTGGTAACTTTTATTTGTTTTGCGACTTTTTAGTAGCAACTTACCACTGCCCGTTTTCAACGCATGTACAAACACACCGACACGTTCACCACTTCATAGCGATAGCATTGTAAACTCAATGGATTATTTATTTCCGTTTTTCTCTTTTCTGCATTTTTATGTAAGAACACCATTGAAGAAACCATGCGATTTAATGAATGGGTATCGTTGATGTGTTCAGGTGTGAGCTGGTTTACGGTTTGAATAACGTTTCTTTGACGGATGTCATGGATGTGGTTGTGTAATATGTATAACAGGTAATCATTTTAATACAATTTGTTATAAAGCAGTACCGGATTGTCAAATTTGTGTATGATAATCAGTGGTTATGGCTGTTGTGTCAGAACAAAAACTTGATCATAATTGTTCCATAATTAAAGCCAGTTTTGAATGTCAGTCTTGTCTGGAGACTTCAAAACCACACTACCGTTTTAAGAGGGACATATCACTTTGTCAATGTGAGTTCAAAGACATTATCTTAAACTAATCTGTTTTGCAATTAAGTCGTGTTCAGAAGTGCAGGATTTTTTTCCCCAAAACATGGGCTGCATTTTTCAAATTGCACTTTCATATCATATAGCATAGAGCCAGGTTGGTGCATTCAGACATTGCTTGATGAAACGTTATTTGAAACGTAATTTAGTCATTTTAAGAATGGATTGTGGTGTGAATGAGGAGGAGGACTTGTGTATTTCAGCCCACACCACGCAATAAATTGTCTTGTAGCACACCGTCTGCAGTAGTGTATTTGTAGCCTCTGTCTGTAAGCTAGCCTGGTGCACTGGTGACCCTTTTCTCTCTAGTAGTATTGTATAAAGCTGTACTCCGATTGCAATCAACATTGTGACTTTTTACCAGATCGGGCATTAGCTTTTTAAATGTTTTTTAAGAAGACAAGCTACAAAATTTACAAAGTTACTCTATCATGATATTTTTCTCTCCCCTCCAGCTATATGTGTGTTAATCTCAGAAGGGCTACTGACTTCCCGTGGTTTTACAGAAGAACATTTCCAATTAATTTTAGTGCGGTATAAATGGAATATTTGAGAAGTTTTTAACGAGCAACGAGCATTATGCTAAAAGCGTTATGTAAGGTGAAAAATCAGTAGGTTTGCAGACAATGACCCAGATTTGACCCTGACCGATACACACCAAATGTGTCTGATTTATAAAAGAAAAGTGGCACCTTCTGCCTTTTTGCCAGGCACTCAGCCTATGAGAATGGAGCCCCATATAATGTTATACAGGGCTTGTTCAACATCAGCTATGTCAAAATCATTATCTGTAAGTTATAAAATCAGTTATTTTATAAACTGCACACTCTTCATAATACACAGTTATATAATGTTCTATTTTTTTTCTTTTTGATATCTGTAATATCCCTATTTGATTATGAAAATAATTTGGAAATGTTACTCTGTAAAGCAAGGAATTGGCCCACATTTCCTAGATTCGTGCAGATCGTATCCACTGACAAAATTTAGGTGTACACAATTTGATTCTTTGTATGTAACTTTGTAAGCCCATCCTGTTTCCACTGCACCGGTGTGTACATTTGTGTGCATTCATAATAAGTGCAAGTGGGGTTGTGCACCACACTGTACGCAGCTAGTTTTTGTGCCGCAAACGAATATGATGCAATCCTGTCACTATCCTTTTTTATTGACTCTCTTGTAGATATGTTCTTTTACTTTTTATTTTCCTTGTCTCTTTTTAGAAATTAATGAAATTATCGCGAATGTAATCTTTGAGGATTGATATAGGAATGGCAACAAGTTTTAAAATGCATTTTTGGGAGTTTTCCATCCATAATGGACACCTTTTTTGTCTTGTAAATAGTCATCTATTATCAATGTGCTCAATTAATTAAAACCATTTCTGCCATCAACAAAATTCTATTTTCAGGATTTGTTTCATTCATTGGTGTCTCATGATGGTGATGATAATGCTGAGGAGGAGGATGATGGTGGTGGTGGTGGTGGTGATGATGATGACGGTGATGATGATTGATGATGACGATGATGATGGTGATGATGATGATGGTGGTGGTGATGATGATGATAATGGTGGTGGTGATGATAGTGATGATGATAATGGTGATGGTAGTTGTGATGATGATTATGGTGGTGATGATGATGATGATGTTGATGGTGGTGGTGATGAAGATCATGATGGTGGTGGTGGTGTTGAAGATGATGGTGGTGGTGATGATGATGGTAATGATGGTGGTGGTGATGGTGGTGGTGGTGGTGATTACGGTGGTGATGATGATGAAAGTGGTGGTGTTGATGATGGTGGTGGTGATGGTGATGATGGTGATGGTGATTATGGTGGTGATGATGATGATAGTGGTGGTGGTGGTGGTGATGATGATGATAATGTTGAGGATGATTATGATTATGATGGCTATAATGATGGTGATAAAAAAGAGTATATTGGTGGAGATGGCAATGTTTTTGGTGGTGATGGGGATGATGATGAGGAGGAAGATAGTGATGATGAGTGATGATGGTGAGGATGAGGAGCATGATGATGACGATGATGATGGTGGTGGTAGTGGTGGTGCTGATATAGGTAAACACGAATACCTGGAAAATAGTTTCGTCCAGAAAGCTGATCCAAACCAGAATGTAACCAATGTACCGGGGGGAAACTATAATGTATTTGACAAAAGAGGGCAGTATATGGAGATTTGCTCCAGAGCTGCAGTTATTGGAGTGACGCCGCAATTTACCTATATACTTTGTAAAGTTTTCAGAAATTTAAGAGCACTTATGATAATAAAACTGAATAAAATATGACCATTGTAAAATGAATGAAATCTTTACAAAAAAAGACAATTTATTAATTCGTCTTGAAAAAGGGCCGATTCCAGATCATTTCCTAAGTACAGTGTTTGTTGTTTGGGTGTTAATTTATTAGACAAATGTTTGTTTCCATTTCATTTTAAGATTATTCACTCAGGCTTTGCTCAATCTAGCCATTTCATTTTCACAGCAAATTTGATTAGTATGCCTATTACGGACCACTTGCCCATTTATTTACGATCAAGGTAGCCTATAACTGTCTCATGTGACACACACAATTTCTTTTCTCTCACAATGTGTGTTGTAAATAATTTAGAAAACATTTCCCTAAAATTTTAAGGTACATTCATTATTATTTGTACTTTTATATATAAGTTCTATTAATTACCTAACTTTTCAGAGAAGAAACTTTTGAACAGAGATAGGTTTCACAAATTTGGAACGTGCACTGTCTGAAAAATAAGTGGATGTTGCAGGCCCGTAGCCGGGGATGGGGGGCGGCCGATGTTCCATGGAACCCAACAGCTAGAAAAGGGGGAAGAAAAGAGAAGAAAAAGAGAATGAGAAGAGGAAGAAGAAAAAGAAACGTAGGAGAATAATTGAATATACGTATATGAAAAAATCAGGTTATTATATAAAACAACCGACCCCAAGAAATGGCTCGCGCTTCGCGCTAACATCGCCTTGAGTGAGATAATAATCTGGACAAGAGGATAATATGGGACTTAAGATATCCCGTTTTCAAGTCAATATTCACAAACTACTCTGCGTGAGATTCCAGTTTCATTATTTTGTTTCAGCGAGATAGACATCAGGCTCTTCATTATAATGAAAAATTGGTGAATGTGATTTTTTTAATACTTTTTTTGACTAGCAAGATGCATATCCTCTTCAGCAATTCCCATTAAAAGTTTGGGAAATTTCCCCCTTTTCAGATCAGTAGGCCTATGCCTATATCAAATATTTCCAGGGCCAGGACAACGCTTTTGCTTTCGCATTGTTAAGTTTTATACTTTTTCTATTTATGATTACAAAAGGTACTTAGAATGTCCCGTTTTTTATGTCTAAATGTCCCCCCCCCCCAAAAAAAAAAAAATGTCAAGATGTACGAAAATTTTCAGCCTTTAGGCAGTTATTAGCGGCTGATCGGGGAAAATGTGGATTATTCACCATAGGCAGCACTCCTGGAATTCTGGTAGGTATGCTAAATAGCAGAAATATTACTCAAAATTACTTCATTTTGTAAGGACATCACCTTTTTTTCGTTTTGTTTGGTTGTTTTGCTTTGATATATATTTTTTTGCATGTCAAATTCAAACCAGCATCCCTGTAAAAAATATAATTCCCAGTGCTCTGACAATCAGGGTATAAAAAATAAAACCTTTTGAGCATCATAAAATGTATTCTGTGTACTGTTATCTCATATCTACGATGCATTGAGAGCTATGAGAGAAACCTGGGGCATATTTGGCATTTTATGGCAAAACATTTTTGCATACACTTTTGGAGAATTTCGTGAAAATTTTCAGTAAAAAAATGTATGTTTACATTATGGTGGCCATGACTAGAAACTTAAATTCACTTTGCAAACACAGGCCCATAACCAGATTTTTTTTTTCGGGTTCGGAATTATAAAAAAGTTGACCTTTATAGTTTACGATCAGGCCCGTGCCTCTGTACAGTTCTGTTACTTCCAGGCCGGGGGCAGCTTTCCCAAATAGGAGTGCTGCCTACGGTGAATAATGCACGCAGCACCCCCCCCCCCTCCGAGTAAACCTTGAGGGTGCTTCAGCACCCCCTCCCCCGCGCTTCCCAGGGCCATGTTGATTGTAAAACAGTGCAGGTTGTACACCCTTTTTTGTACTGATGATAATTATATTGATTCTCCCTTAGAAGTGAACTCTAAGCATTAATGGAATTTACATTTTTTGGACGTTTGGTGGACAAACGTGACCAAAAATTACCATAATGATCAGGCCTGAGACTGATATTTTCTAATCGGCATAACATTCAACACAAGATGCAACTTTTATTTTAAAGATGGAAGACAATAAAACGCACTGAAGACCTCAGCTTTCTCGATTTATTGTAATGATTAAAAGATTGCGTTAATTATACTGTGTGGAGGAGCCGTGGTGTAGTGGTTCTGACTCTCGCCTTGTAAACAGTGGGTCGTGTGTTCGAATCCCACCGCGGTCTGGCGTCATTTGGCAAGACGTTAATCCACACTTTGCCACCCAGGTGCTAAATGGGTACCCGGTAGGATGTGAAAGTGTGCTAAAAACGGAACATTAAGCATTTTGGGTAATCTTGAACTGGATGTGTATTTTACGAAACAATTAGCGAGCGCAAAACCAGAGTTTGAATTAATGATATATTAAATAGAAAATGTTTGAACCACTGCATGAATCAAGAGGATATACGTATCTGACTAATGAAATAATGTGAGCTGAAATTTGTTAATGTTCAGACATGAACAAGGGAGATTTCAATCATTGTTTTGTAATCATAAGAGTCATGATGTGTATCTCACAATGAAAATGAATGCTCGAAGCGCGAGCAGATTTTTTTTTGTACACGGACTTCAAAACTGGATTTCTTAAGCGCCATTAAATCTTGGTGAACAGAATTATGTATCTTGGTGCACAGGCAATGGGAGCGCGAAACGCACACTCTAAAAAATATTGGGTAAAAATGCTCCATGAGGGTAATTATGCATGTGTCCAACCAACATTGGACATTTCTTTTGGGCATTTTTATTTATCCAGTGTGATGAAAATTGTGCCCATTCTAAAGTGATTGCTGCTTATTTTTTAACCTTACTGGACAATATGCTTCCCGCATTGGGTAAAATACTGCCCCAAATTGGATGGACACATAATTACCCTCGTAGGCCCTATTGGTTAAAATTTTACCCAATATTACGCAGCGGCCCCCCCCCCCATTTTCTTGGATCCGACTATGGCCTATTATGGCTCCATTCTTCACCCCTCTCTTTCTTTGGGAGTTGTGAACATTATTTTATGAAGTAATAATGGCGAGGGTCAGTCACAGATCAGGAGGCTGCAATCCTATTTTTTAAAGCATAGGAGGTGCAGATAGAAGTAAAGGTGGGGGGGGGGGGGACATGAGTTATTCCTCAAAGGCTCCAGATCGCCTGTTTTAAAAACTACCCCCCTCCTATTTCCATTTTCTTGGCCCCCCCCTTCCCCCTTTCCCCAGTTGAAAAAAAAAACTGGGAAGGGGTGATTCTCGGTATTATAATAGCCCTGTCCACTTTTGCTAAGTTAAGAAATGGTAGAAAAGTTTGGGTTTGGAATTGAACTCCATTTCATACTATCCCTTTACCATCCATGGATAGGCCTACCAAAATAAAAGGAGTTCCGAGATAAAAATCCTCACGATTGATACCCGACGATGCGGATGCACGCACCACTGTCCACCACTTGAGGCAGCGGCACCTGTGTGCAAGCATAAAGTACCGTGCAAGTTTTCGTGCTCGGATCACCGCTGTACTTTGACAGTTGCATTCTGCACGTTGAGGAGGTTTGAACAAAGTTTGTGGAACCTGTCATCAGTCTTTGATTTTGGATTGACCGACGACAATGGAGTACATTTTAATCTCGGGATAAACCCCCTTCCACTCTATGGATGATTATTAGAGGATTCACAACATTCGAAAGTGTGAAATATTGAGCGACATCTGTTTGCCATCAGTGGAAAACGAATTTTGCTTCTTATCTGTAAAGGAGACCAAACTTTCTGAAAGTATCAAACCACCTTAGCGGTGCCACGATGGTGCTGCTACCCCGGGGTTCCGCGGTCAGCGGCCTTGATAGGACTGCTCGAAGCAGCATGCTGTGCCTCAGTTATTTTCTTGCTGGTATTTTCTGTATTTTTGTGTCGATTCCCTTCTATACTTCCAATGCCCAACGCTTATATGGACAAACTACGACTGGAATTATGAACGGCAGATATGTTTCCCCAACTGCTTTGAGGTAAGTTTATTATAAAGAATACCAACGAAAAATGAAAATATAATGACTTATCAATATCATGTTATATATCAAGACGAGAGTTCTGGTACTCTCTTTGATAAAATATATTGTAAATTTGTATTCATTTGTTTGACAATAGACTGCCTATGTTTTGGTGAAACTGAACTGATACTAAGATTGTTTGGTATACAAGGTCTAAGAAAATCACTTTGTCATTGATCAAACAAGTAGAGCACAATGGATGTTTTGTTGCTGAAAAACTAATCTGAAAATGATCAAGAAATAAAAGTTTTCTAAGGATTTAAGGAGATGAAGATGTAGAGGGAGAGAAAGAGAGAGAGAGAGAGAGAGTGGGGGGGGGGGGACCCTTGGAAAACAGAAAAGTGGGATCATTCTACTGTTAAATCATTCAGTTATGCAGATAATAATAAAAAACTTTAACACTCAGGCATCAAAGAGTTTACAAAAAAAGATTATTGGCAATAATTTAATGAATCAACCAATCAATCAACTTATCAATCAATCAAATAATCAATCAATCAGTCGATCAGTAAATTAATCATTAATCAAGTGATCAACCAGCCTACCCACTAATCAATCAGTCGCACAACCATTTAATAATCAATACATGAATGAATGAATGAATGAATGAATGAATGAATGAATGAATGAATCAATCAATTGATCAATCAATCACCCAACCAAACTATCATTAAATCAATCAATCAATCAAACAATTGATCAATCGATCAATCATTCAATCAATCAGTTGATAAGTAAATTAATCATTAATCAAGTGATCATCCAACCAAACGATCATTCAATTGATCAATCAATCAATCAATCAATCAATCGATCAATCGATCAATCAGTCAGTCAGTCAGTCAGTCAGTCAGTCAGTCAGTCAGTCAGTCAGTCAATCAATCAGTCAGTCGAAAAGAAACTAGCACCAATGAAATTTTATAAAAAACACTTACAACATGAATGTGACACTCAATCTGTCTCTTCTTTATGAAACTGATGGTATTTTCATATACTTTGATCTAAAATGAGTTTATTTCTGCAAGTGCAATGTTTTGAGGAAGGTCAGAATAAAGGAAGGAGGAAGGTTATTGTGTTATTAGAAGGAAATGGAAAGACATTTGGTTAAGATTGGCCCAGATTCATGATGGCTAAATTCATTTAAAGAAGAGTTTGACAAGTATGGGAAATTCTGAACATCGATCTATGAAAGTGCACTAATGAAGTAGCCTATGTTTTGCCGTAGAATCAAGTCTATGTTTAAATACCCACAGAAATACAACATGTGTTTTTATGCTATTTCACTGGTTTTAAAGTTTAAATCACTTTTACAGCATGTTGGAATTAGATTCCTGCTACAATCATTGATATAAGATTATCTCCAGTTTAATAATAATGATATTTAATTACACTTGCTTAGATACAGTGCGTCCCAGAAAAAACGAAACCGAGATTAAGCGATGATTCATCATATCTTAATCACAAATACAATAGACAAATGACCTACCAATGTAAAGCTTAGAATCTCCTCTTTCATCTGATATTACTTAGATTATTCCTTGTTCACGCATGAGTGAGCAAAAACAATTTGAAGAAAGGATACCAAAAACTCATATGGCGGGGGTATCTGAATTTTAAAAAGAAAATCACATGCCTAAAAAGTTCAATATGCCCCCTATTTTGAATTTCAAAGGAGCAGATAAATTGAACCTGGAGTCACTGTTAAAGGAAACCAAAACCTAAGAAGAGAAACAATCTTATTGGAAAAAGTAAAATGAGAGGAACGATAAAAAAAAAAGTTTCATCAAAATCGGTTATGAAATAAGCAAGGTATGGAGGTTTGAAAACTCTTGTTTTACTTTCTATGGGGATCCTCAAATTGGCAATCATGCTTCAAAATGGCTGATTTTGTGGACAACTCTCCATTAATTGTGCCACAATTGGCTATCCATAGTTAAACCACAACTTTAGACCAGAGTTTATATAAACCCTTGTTAAGAATATTTGCCAAAGATAAATGCTGAATGTCCTTTTTTCAAACTGAACATTGACTTTTTACTGAAGTAAGTGGAGTTGCGTAACTTGTAAATGGAAGTTGATAACCAGTATACTGCCAAGATATGCGCCACAATTGGCTATCCATATGTAAACCACAAGTTTAGACCAGAGTTTTAATTAAAGCTGTGTTTAAGTGTGGAGGTGCTGTGGCCGAGTGAGTGTGGAGGTGTCATGGCGAGTGGTCTAAGGTGCCTGGCTACACATGGAAAGTCCATGGTTCGATCCCCGGCCGCGGCACCTATGCCCGTGAGCAAGGCATTTAATCGGCAGTGCTCTTTTATCCTGCATTCAAATAAATGGAAATGCTATATGCATTCGTGGTAACTCGGTCTGCACTCAGTCTGCCAAAAAAAATACCCCCATGTGTTAAGAATACAGGTCAGAGTGTCTATGGTGTTAATCACCTACTGTCTTTTCTCGTTAGCGCCCAACCACCTGCGTTTCTTTCATAACCAACATACCTTCTCACCTATACTTATCTGATTAAGCTTTCCTTCTTTAAACGAGTCCTTCCTTCCTCTCTTTCCTTTAAACACTCACTCTTAGACGAGAGTTATTCTACCTGTTATGACAATCTTTCTTTTGGGTTAACATTCTGACTATCACACTGTCAATTTAACAGTGGAATTACATTTATATGACATAAGCTGCATGATAGAGTAGTTTTCATAATTTTTATTTATTCTGTTGAAATCCTTTCATTTTACATGTATTATTTTATTTTTCTACTTAAATCTTGATTGACTTTCATCTGCCACATGTAAATGAGTAAACCACTTCTTCAAATGATTAATTTATTTAATTGTTGCTTTAAAAGCGTAACCCTTTCAGTGTAGATAACACCAAAGACATATTGACACCACACCAGTTTTGTTTGGAATCAAATGATGCTTCAACACTGACACTGAGTGGTGTTAATTACATAAAATATTTGGTGTTAGCCCCAAACCAAACTGGTACTGTTTCTACACTTCTGTTTTGAAAGATAATTGGCTGGTGTTAAATAACACCAGTATATTGCAGTGTGAGGTTGGTCTACCTGTCTTTTTTACAGCATTGACATGCTTGCAGTGACTCATATATTAAACTGAGTGTTACCCAGGGGCCGATTGCACGAAAGGGTCTTTGCAAGGACCGTCTTTCGTGTAGCCCATTTTATATGATGCGCCATGTGAAACGCATTTCAAATAAATTATCTGCAAACATATTTTATTTGTCCGTTAAAATAAACAAAATATTTGTTTATAAAATGATGTATAACTCATGAAATTGTATAAAATTTGATTTAAAAGCAAGCTTATGAATTTTATTTGTTTATCATAAATTTCAGGAACACCCCGCTTATAGCGCATCATAAAAGATGGGCGACACGAAAGACGGTCCTTTGAAAGACCCTTTCGTGCAATCGGCCCCAGGCATTCTAATAGCTTTCATCCCAATGGTCATGTTGCTTTGGAGTTGTTCACATGGCTTTAATTTTAGAATGAATGATGTTGGAGAAGAGTAGATTGTATGACCATCAGACAAGTAAGAGCTCTAGGTAAATTGCTACTAGCTGTTATTTTCATGGTCTGATTGTAGTTTATAGGCCTATACCACCATTTTGGCCTGCCATTTAGCCCATTTCCATTTGTATTTCTTTTTCCCTATTAGGCTGTATTCATTTTGCCTAACACCCGTTGATAAGAAAGGAATTTATGAACCAAATTTTTTTTGACCAAGTGGTAAATAATGGGTAGACACAATGGAAATCAGACCCTCTAGCCATGAGACTAAGTGACAATTAGACCAGTTATATTTGGACCAAAATGGTTATTGGACCAAAATTGATTATAAGTCACATAGGTTTAGCCATGATGGTGTGTCAGTCCACATTTGCCACACTTGGCCCAGGTGAGGTAAATGGGTATCTTGCAAGAACTGTTCCTTGAAATGCTTTTAGTGCCTTATTGGCAACTAGGCTAAAGTTAGGTAAATAATGTGTCAGGAGTGTAATACCTAAACAACATGGCCTGTATTCTGAAGTCGAGTTTAACTCAAACCATGGTCTAACTCTGTGCTAGAATTATGGGAAGCCAAACGTTTCAAAATTTTGTTTACAGTGAATGCTTCTCATGTTAACTGTGCTCTTCACTAATTATCTAATGGTGAAGACAGTTGTCATACTTATCCTTCCCAGGCAGTAAATAATGTTTTGGGAGTCAAATGAGCTGATACATTGAACCTCTACTGTTAGAGATTTATGTAACAACTGGCCTTCCATAGTTAAACCACAACTTAAAACCAGAGTTTAAATTAAACCTGACTTCAGAATACAGGCCTATGAGTTTATACAATTATATGGCACTAGTAACATTTTCATTATACGTGAAACGAGAAAAAAATAGTGGACTGAAAAACAGAAAGGAAAGAGGTGTAGGAAAATAATACAATATGAGGCAATGTGAAAAGCTTTGTTTGCCATGGCAACAGGAACAAAAAGTACAAAATATTAATATTGACTGACATGAAGTAAAGTCAAGGGAGACTTCAGAAGCTGCCCTCCAAGTAGGTGAAGTTTGTCTCAAGGGCAGTCCGTGCAAATAACTCCTTGAACACGGCCTAGTAATGTCTTGAAATCACTCTTAAGGTCAAGGAATTAGGCTTTTAGGTTGATGGCTTAATATGGCTAATCCAAGGAGATTAGGATTGCAAGCAGCTGCTGCTTGATGTAATTAATCCATTTCATAATGGGATTACACAGGAACTTGGTAAATTGTATGAAATATGTTACTCTTATTTCTGTCTGCATTGGCTGTATAATTTCTTGAGAATTAGCAGTTATAGGACTATAGGCCTATTTGAATTGTAATGATTGTTCTTCATGGATGTGGAGTGAGGAAGTAGATCTTAGTTGAATGAAACTGTTAATGCTATGTCTGACAATCCTCAGACAAACTCTCAGGTTATCAAAAACAATCATACAAGTTACAACTTTAATGTGTTTAACTTACAGTACATTGCTCTATCTGTTGTTTCATTCATTTTTTTCATGAACTTTGACTAAATCCTCTTTGGGTTGTCCTGTTGCTTGCTCAAGCTTTGCTTGACATAGCAACATATCAGTTCATTCACAAAATGAAATGGAATCCAATAGCCAAATGTCAGGTCAATGCAACACGCAGTATAGTGCTGATTAATGATGCTTGTTTTTGCAATAGGCCTACTGTTTACTACTTGAACTGTACAGTAGCATTCTTGGTGCTATGTCAGACAAGACCCTGACAAATTTTCAGGTTATTAGAAACTTAAAAAAAATGTAATATGTCGAACTTGCATGAAATTGCTCTATATTATTTTCATATTTTATGATTGCCAGTGATGATTGCCCAAGCTTTTTTGACATAGCAACAGATATGCATACTAGATTATCAGTTCATTCTCATAAATGAAATAGAATCCAATATCAGATGAAAATCCAGATCAATGGAACTGTTAAAACACATAGTAAATGCTTTTTAAAGCTTGAGTACTAGTATAACACTGCTTACAGTGGTTATTCAACAGTTTGAAAAGTGTTTGGAAATTTAAACAACCATGCTTAATTTATTGATGATTGAATATTAGAATCAAACTTAAAAGATTTTAAACACTTTTTTAAAGTAACTGTTAAACAACTACTGTAAATTTAATTTAGTAAACAATATTGTATAAAAATCAGCATTTTTACTACATGTGCATAATATAAAGCATGGTAACCAGTTCCCCAGGAAAAAAAAACCCCACACAACTGAAAATTTGAAAAATATATAATTTCAGTTGTAGAATACTTCATTTCTAGAATACTTCATCTTTTTAAAGACTTGTAAAGACCTCCTTTGACAACGTAACTTCATACATAAATGTATCACTTTTCAAAGTACACTTGGCTAATACCCTTTAGTAACAACTCAGGTGTTTGCTGAAGTGCTTCAAAAGCCACTGAAAGTCACTTCCTTTCCTATCCGACCCAGCTGTCTTTCTCACAACAATCGCTGTTTTTGTGACAACATAACAATGTCCCTTTGCTAAAATGATGGAAACCAATGAAGAAAGCTGAACCAATATTGGAACAGCCATTTCCATACTGGTTGGATTTTGATATTGGCACACATTTGGCAGACAGACACTGCATATAAAATGTATTTGATGTTAAAATGATTGAAATTGAGTTTGCTTTCTTTTCAGTCTACAGAATTTTCAATTCATAAAGAAATTGTTCAGTGGCTTGTTCTGGAAGCTTGGTTCAATTGTACATACTTATAAATACTTATGAATTCTTCTGAACGCAGTCCAATGACTCTGTAGGCCTATGTATTCAGCTCCAAATTCTGTCTCCTCTTTACACTGCAAAAACTCTGGTGTTGATTTAACACCAGCCCGGAATCTATATGTGTCCACACCAGAGAAGTGTTAAACAACAGCAGTTTCGTTTTGGTCTAACACCAGAAAGGTGTTTATACAACACCAATTAGTATTAAAACAACATCGGTTTGATTCCAAACTGGTGTTGTTTCAATACTTCTCTGGTGTGGACATACATAGATTCTGGGCTGGTGTTAAATCAACACCGGAGTTTTTGCAGTGTAGGTTGGCCGGATCATTTCCTGGTGGGTCAGCATCAAACTTGAACTACACTGGTTTTCATATTCAGCAATTTTAGACATGGGCCCGTCTAACAAAGAGTTGCGATTGGTGCGATCAATCGCAACTATGGAAAGCCAGCAAAGTCAACATGTACAATGCATGTTTGCTCAAATTTCTTTTCTAGATATGAATGTATATCCATAAATTCATTGATTTCTTGACAGTTTGGTGTCTTCTCCTTTGTTTACAAAGGACATTTTGCACATTTCCTGTAGAAAAAATTATGACACTGATGGATTTCCATAGAGTTACGATTGATTGGATCAATCATAACTCTTTGTAAGACAGGGCCAGTTTTATAGCACATTTCTTCATGATATTGCAGGGGTGCTCAAGTAGCGTATCATTTGGTGATGGGGGAGGGGGGGGGGTGTAGCGCTCCTGTTATCTCCCACATTTTCATGAGAAGGATATTTCCTGTGGACCATCTTTTAGTAATTTTCATCAGATTAAGTATTTTGAAATGTTGCAAATTGGACTGCTATAATTGGCCCAGTTGATTAGTCTCTGGACTTTCAAACAGAGGGTCGTGGGTTCGAATCCCAGCCATGGCGTGAATTCCTTTGGCAAGGAATTTATCCACATTGTGCTGCTCTCGGCCCACGTGAGGTGAGTGGATACCCGGTAGGAATCATTCCTTGAATGCTTTAGCGCATATGGCGGCTCAGCTACAGCCAGGGTAATAATATATCAAGTACTGAAGCGCAGTTGAGTATATGCATACAGTAAGTGCACTATAGAAATCGACATATTATAATCATTATTTATTATAAATCAAACCTCTGGCCCACAATTTGGCAAAATTTATCATTAATGTTAGAAATGTTGCTTGCTCAGGCAGTTCCAAAGTTGCAAGCTTCTAAAATCATGGCTACATCTCAAACTTCAGCTTCCTCAAAACACTGGTCCTCTTGGCATAGAATTCTATGTGGTCCATTTAAACAAATAAATAAATTGATCAATTCTATAGCATCATTTAACCCTCTTTGACCTCGGCGGCGAGCACTGTGGTCCTCATCGAGAGACGACCTATAGTATGTACTGTGATGTTCACTTCTGGTTATAAAGTAACAGAATATTTAACATCTTGATGATATATTTTTTTTCAAATGATATGGTATTTTGAGTGTTATTCATCTAGATAACAATATATATTTGAAACACTCTTATCCAAGGACCTAACATCTTAACTGTAGATTTTAAACAACCAGTTTCATTAATCTTTTTGAAGTCAAAATCAAGCCATTAAATGTCAAGTTTGTTTGTCTGAGTGTTATATCGGAATACCCCCTTACATTGTGGTTTAGTAATTTTATTTTTTGGGGGTTATTATCAATATCAATACAGATTCAGTGAATTATAAGGCTTGTTTCTTTCTTGCTGTCACTCTCATACTCTAATAAATCAAATATATGTACTTAATTGCTATGAGAATAATGACGCGTTGTATAGGCCCTATGTTGTATATTTCATGGAGTTTTATGAGCAGATGAATTGAAATTGAATATGATTCAGACTGAAAGAAAGTTATTATATTAACCTTGACTTTGCCACATGTGGTTCTTACAAATTGCAGAGGTAGAAATAGCAGAAAGACTTTGAAGGTCAAAATAAAGAAGAGGCAAAGTGAGAAGAAGGGAAAAGAACAATAAAAAGGGAGAGAGAGAAAGAAATGAGAGTATGAATAAGTTAATTTTCCCAGGAATTAACAACTTCTGTATCACTAATTAACATGTACTTTTTATTTCTTGAGCATAGAATGTTACATAATAAAAGCAGCAGAAGTGTAGAATGTCAGACAGAAGGTGTCATTGGAGTTCAACATGTGATAATTGATGGGGGCTTGGAATATGAGTCAAGATTACTCAAAGAGTCATGTAATGTACACCTGTTTCGATACCTGTCTATTATTCAAGTTAGGGAACAATTATTTGACAGCGACATAATAATAAAAAAGTGTTAAAGCTTCTGTTTGGGATACTTTTTTTTACAAGTTTGTAAGGGAAGACACTGGAAAGATGGGGGGGGGGGGGGGGGGGGCTCAATTTTGAAAGATTTTTTTAAACCTTCCAACTTCTTGTAATGCAAAAAAGTAAGCATCACCTTTACCCTAATGAAAAAACCAACATAAACTCACTGAACAATAAATAATGAATAGGCCTTTATTATAGAAAAAGTAGTGGGAAACATATGAGAATTTTAACAAAACAAAAATTACTTACTTTGGGAAAAGTTGATATGGAGAGGGACAGTTTTTACTATATATTTTTTTATTAGAGTATGATAATGATCTTAGAACCATTGATGTAATATGACAGGAGTTAAGGATTATCTTAGACAATAAAAAATCTTTTTAAAATTTACACAACCTATTAGAACTTTAAACAAGAGCTTAATAATATGAGTATCTCATAATAATTGTTGATGACTTGAACCATAATTTATGTAATGCATTTTTTAAAATGACGATCTATGTAATTATATCATATTGTAAATATGTTATAATCATAAACATGATTGATCACAATATAAAGAACAATATTTTAGATAGTTTCTCTATGTATTTTATAATTTCATTGAAATCGTTGCATTATTCCTTTTTGATATATCCCCTTAAGGCATGTTTACATTTACATAAAATAGCGTATCTATCAATGAGGCCCTAGTCTGATGCGATGTGACAGGGAGGGGGTTAGAACGCTCCTATCTGACGACCTACGGCTTCCTGTTCTAGACATCTTCCCAAGAAAGAAAAAAGGTTCACAGAATATTCCTCCAAATTCTTTACTTTGATGTTTCCATGCTGTACAGAATTGCAGGTTGAATGTACATAGGGAATTACGAAAGCCTTTTTTCAAACTCAACACTTTTTTATTAATATTTTGTGGAGCATGCATGAATGAGCAGTCATGATGATGTCCTGTAACGTTCTCTAACCTTGTACAATTGAAGAGCTCACTTGCAAAAGGGGTTAGGTCCATTTTTCATCAAATTTGATTTTTTTTTGGTCTGAATGTATATATATTTAGTAGCTCTATAAGATGATGCCAAAGAAAAGTTGAAATTCCCATTAAAAAGTGAACTGATATGGCAAAGAAAATCACTTTTTTTTAAAAAGGGGTTAGGTCCATTTCAGTTAAGTTGTAAAAGGGGTTAGGTCCACACAGATTTTTTTTGGAAAAGAACATCTTAAAAAATATGAAGACAGGTAGATTTCTTTTATACCCAATTTTATGTTCTCATGGTAGGGTATCATGAAAATTCAGTTTCGCTTAAGAATATTGCAATATGGGAGAATTAAAAAAAATATTTTCTTGCAGTAGACCTAACCCCTTTTGCAACTAAACTCTTCTGAACTCATTTGTCAAAAGGGGGTAGGTCAATTTTTCATAAATTTTATTGTTTTCTGTCTCTAAACCTCTACATTTTTAGTCGCTCTTTTGATACCAAAGAAAATTGGAAAAGTCAAATGAAAACATGAATGAAAGTGGCAAAGAAAAATCACTTTTTTAATCAAAAGAGATTGGATTCATTTCAGTTTGCTTGCAAAAGGGATTAGGTCCACAATGATAATTAAAAAAAATATATATAGAAAAAAAATGAAGACAGGTAGATTTCTTTTATACTCAATTTTATGTTCACATGATAGGGTAGTACATCATGATAATTTAGTTTCTCATAAGAATATTGCAATAAGTGAGAATAAAAACATGTTTTTTCTCAGAATGGTCCAAAGTGGACCTAACCCCTTTTGCAACTAAACTCTTAAATTCTTTAAGAAATATATTATGTTACTGTTCATAGAATAGTATTGTTTTCTTATGTATGAAGTACTGTAGGACCTACTCTATTCAAAGATATCACATACATCCATCAATGCCAAACTACCTCCATCAAAAAAAGAAATGAAGAAAGAAGTGAATTTTGATATTAAACCATTATTCTGGTAGGTACCTGTCTTTGGATAAAGTTGAATTTAAACATCAGTTTGAAAAACAAACACCACTAGATGGGCGGATTTAGAATTTTCCAAACGTGGGGCACATTTTTCTGAGGAAAAATTTGACAACCAAAAAAAAAAAGGGTTTTCAACCCAAAATTTAGGATATTTCGTCCCAGAAAAATTTTGACAAGCAAAAAGAAAAAAAACGGAGAAAATAAGTTTTTAACCAAAAACGGCATTTGTACATTACAAATTTTAATTTTGCTTCTCAAAGGGGGGGGGGGGGGGGGCGGCTGTGCCCCCTTGGATCTGCCAGTGCCACTAGACATTGCACTTTCTGATATCCCTTCTTATATAAGGTAACAAACACCATGCGGCTCTCATTTGTGCATTAATATGAGTTCATTTGATAACTTCAGGATTGTCCAATGCATGTCATGACTTTAGACATGTATAGGAGTTGCTTTTTGGAACATTGAGAATCTATTGAAAATGCTCCTCTTCAAATCACAATGGAATGACTATAGGTCATTGTCGAAAGTTGGTGGACCGGGACAGCACATTGTCTTAAGATTCAGACCAGACGAAAAATCGAAAATATGTCGTTTGTCCAGAGTCCAGGGCCACGTCTTACAAAGAGTTAAGATTGATCCAATCAATCTTAACTCTATGGAAATCCATCAGTGTCATAATTTTTTTCTACAGGAAATTTGCACAGTGTCCTGTGTAAACAAAGAGAAGCACAGTGAATTCCTAAGAAAACAATGAATGCATGAATATACATCATAGTTGAAAAATATTTTGAACAAACATGAATAATAAATGTTGACGTTGCTGGCAGTCCATAGTTGCGATTGATCGGATCAATCGTAACTGTTTGTAAGACGGGGCCCAGGACTACTCTTCTGCATTGATTCCCTGATTTTCGACAAAGTCTGCTTTGTTATTAAGGACTTTTGACAAAAGATTCTTTGCGTTCAAACAGCTTCCGCTTAGTGTTTGTGAAAATGCTGTAGTTACTTAAAGTTATATGCGCTAATGTGATCAAACACATTTAGAGCAGCGTGGTATTTGTATATGTGATCATACTGTGGATGGAAGACGATCGATCCCCTTTGAAAATGGGGGTAAAGTCTTGATAAGATGCTGGCATGTGTTTCCTGTGTGACAGCAGGGGGGTGTATGAATGTCATCCTAGACTCCCTTGGCAAGGGGCTGGGGTACCCCCCTGTCAACATTCAGCCATGACTGATGATGTACGACCCTTAAAGGCAAATTATAAAATTATAAAAATCATACCTTAGACCTATGCTTTTGCTTTTAATATCATGCATAACAATGACACTGTTCTCATTACGCTTTCTTAAACTAGTTTACTGGAAACCAATTCAGGAAACCAGTATAGAAGATCGCTTTGCTAGTGTTCCCACTTGATCACACGAAAGTGGTTTTCAAAATTACTTGTGGTAAAGCAATCGTGGTGCTATGGAAACAAGATCTCAGTGGGGTGACACGTTTCGCACGAAATTCGAAACTGCAGCATAGGCATTCTACACCTGTCGTGTGGAGTAGCGCGCTCAAATTGTGTCCTCACTTACGCTAAAACCAGTTTAACAAGGCAAAGCGATCTTGAAAACTACATCGCAAGGTGGTTTTCTGAACCGGTTTGGAAGATCGCTTCGACCGTTCTCACTACACATTAAACTAGTTTCTACTGAACTAGTTTTAAGAAGGTAGTGAGAACAGTGTCAAAGACATTATAAGAAGTCTGTAACATTATATGCAGCATATTATAACCCTGGATTTAGCTGAGCCTTGTTCCGTATTCAGTGTTTGAAGGAATAAATTCCTACCAGGTACCCATTTACCTCACCTGGGATGAGTGCGGCACAATATGGATGAATTTCTTGACACAAAGTTATAATTAACTTATTTGCCCCTCTGTTACAATTCAGATGACCAATTTCTTTATTTCGAAAGGGTTTGTGCAACTTTCATGAGGTGTTTGATACCATTACATTGATTATTCAGTAAAAGTTATTGCACATCTATAGTGAAACAAGATATTGATAACAAACAAATATAAAGGTAAAACAATAAATATCTTGAATTTATGACAATTATCTTTTGATTTTTTAACCATTAACTTACATTATAGTTTCCAGCTCGATGAATTATCGACAAGACCATGTCATTTAGTTAACGATTCATTTTCGATTGATTCAAACTAAATAAATAGTAAAAAGATTATACAGTTTATGATAGAAAAAAACGGTTAGTCAACCCCTAAAAAACAAGGCTTAAGCAAAAACAAAACATTACTAAAAGATAGAGGTAGAGAAATACAACATAGCCTAAATTTGTTTTAAGTTCACGTGAGATAAAAGCGGATAATACGCTTTATATCAGGATGACTGAAGATATGAAGGAAGTCATAGTCAGCGAAGCAGACCTCCATTTCCTCCCGAGAGAAAATATGTATTTCAGAACCCGAAGACGTTAACCCATATACTACCATAAATGTAAATAAATGTAGAAATGAATCTTAAATTGGTTAAATTTAAATAATGCAACTGAAGAAATGTCATGATTGTTATTTTCTCATTCGTAAACAACCCTGCCGAAGGGAATTTGCGAGGAGTGAACCGTTCTACTTGACCATCTTCTGATTTTTATTTACTGCCAAATCATCTATAGATCCCTGATACTTTTTTCAAGTATAAGGATTAGTATTAGGAAAAATAAACATGACTACCTCTAAAGAAATAGGGGTTTTGGTAAATAGAGCTGTTTTAAACGAGTGGAGGTTTTTGAAAGAGGACTTTAATGATAAGGATTGATGGTGAAGACTGGCTATTATATTAAAAAAAGAAAATTCCAGGCGAAGGGTTTGCAAATATAGTGACATAACTTTGAATGAAATTATTATGAAAGTCGCAATTGGAAATACCACTTTTTCTTTAAGATATATTTGTTATAAATATTATAGATATTTTATTCTTACAACAAATGTTTATGAGAAATATTTTGCAATTTGAATGTGGAAACAAAATTTCCTTGTAATTATGTTTACAGAAACCACATAACTAGTGTGTCTTTTACATGCTTATCTGATTCAAATTATAAGGAGAGATTGACAGTACCAGCTATTCATACATGTCTGCATCAACAGGTGTGCATTATGTTTTGCCATTTTGGCATAGTGCAATATTTTCATCACTTTCAAACATGTTTAATGAGTCATTTGGAACAGAGCAAAATCCCCTTGGGAACTGTTATCTAGATTACTCATTCAATTACTATATTTCTTTCAAGGATTACTTGGACACCTGGGCTCTGTAACACAAAGGTTTGCAAAGAATTGCAAGTATGAAAGAACTGCACTGATTGGTTCCCGGTCAGTATTTTAAACAGAGTGCGTGTGCAACGACGATCTCGATTGGTCATTGGTATTTAGCGATTGATTGCAAACCTTTTTGTTACAGAGCCCTGCACTAATTAATAATCTATCTTTTATAAACAAATAAACACTGTACATTCTTTATATCACACACTGTAAAAACTGTGGTGTTAAAACTGACACCAGTGGGTGTTAATAGAGGACCACACCCTCTGGTGTTAAAATTACACCCTAGAGATTGAATATAACACCAACGAGTGTACATGTAACAACCAATGGTGTTGCAATAACACCTATAGGTGCTAAACTAACACTGTCAATTTAACACCGGTGTAAAATAACTGGTGTGGTCCTCTATGTACACCGGTTAACACCGCAGTTTATGCTGTGCACTTGAAAAACCTAATGTGCCATTTCCCTAATAATTGTTACTATCATGATAGATGTCCCCCTTTAAATTCACCTGTACGAAGGAGACAACTTTAAAAAGATTTTGACATTTTGTTACTTTTTTTGAGGCAGTGTTTGTCAATCAAAATGAATTCACCAAGGAAGTACCTCCTTCCTCTGTTGATCTTAAAGGAAACATTAACATTTGGATTCCTCCTACTCAGGGCAAAAACCATAATGTTATTGTTATCATTTTTGTTTTCTTCTCTAAACAAACATTTCCCTGTTGATCCTGTTGTTGATCCTGTGATAAAGGAATAGTACTCTGTTTCCTCATGTCATTTTCAAGATATGACAATTTGTCCATCAAAAATGTGTGGAATGGTAAAAACTTGGAAACGGATATTAGAAAGGAGAATGAAGGAAAATGAAGACCCTTGGAGCAACTCCTTACATCTCCCCATCATTCTGCTTCAATTGCATTTTCACATCCGAGTATACCCACCATCCCCATTTTTTACAACAATGATAATAATAATGATAATAATGATAATATTAATAATACTAATAGGCAATTTTTATAAAGCGCTTTTCCCAGAATGGCTCAAAGCGCGTTACAGCATATTATTACCCCGGTCATTGGATTCATTTCAATCCCGCACGAAAAGTGCACAATTTCCACTCCCTGGGGAGCATTCCTTGCATTCATCGCAGCCTCATTATGGCGCTGGCAAAATCAAACATACAATATCTTTCGCATCCTACCGGGTACCCATTTAGCACCTGGGTCGAGAGTGGCAAAGTGTGGATTAACGCCTTGCCAAAGGACGCTAGACCGCGGTGGGATTCGAACACACGACCCTCTGTTTACAAAGGCGAGAGTCAGAACCACTACACCACGGCTATTATAATAATGATAATCAATTCATATAAATAAATAGGTGAATAAAAACAAGAAATAAAATGAATTAATGAATGAACAAACAAACAAAGTGATCATGAACCACTGCATCTACAGTTGAGGCCAAAAGTTTACATACACCCATGGAACTCAGTGAAATTTGTTCGCTTACCAACCAACCATCGTAAAATTTACTATATCTTCAGAAATGTAAATACTACCATGACGAATTTTGTATGAAATGAAAGAGCGTATTAAGCTCTTTCACATGATTGGGATGCTGTTAAGATTAGAGTATATTTCAGGTGGAATTTTCTTTGAAGAAAACAAAGTAATATTCATGCCGAATGTATTCTATTGTTTGTTTATTATATTTTCAAACATCGTTTCATAGAAATAATATGAATGTCAAATCTATGATTTATATTAAAATTTTCTATCATGATATGTCACCACTGAAAAAAAAATGTAATGTGATATGTTTGTGTTGAGAAGTAACTAGCACAAATATGAAACGTTTTTGTCAAGTTTTTTATTTTTAATTTGTCTAAAATATGAAGATTTTTGGGGAAAAAATGACACCTAAATATTTTTCAGCTCCTGATGACAAAGCAATGTGATGAAGGTGTAGTCTGCAGGCACAGACCCTGATTGGAACTTTGATCAACAAGTGTGCCTCCATGCAAAGACTAGCACATAAAAAACTTGCTGTTCCAATACAGGCCTTCAGTACACAAGGCATGAGTAGGCTGCAATTCAGACCCTTTACTCGAGTGAAGGGTTTGCACAGCAGACTCATGAAGGGGCATGATATACTCATTTGTTTGATATCAAATTCGTCATGATAGCACAAATATTTTGTAAGAGACAGTAAATTTTTACGATGTTTGGCAAGTGTCAACTTTTCTGTGAATTTCCTTGGTGTATGTAAACTTCTGGCCTCAACTCTTTGGCCCGTATTCTGATAGCAGGTTTAACTTAAACTCAAGTTTAAAGTTGTGGTTTAAGTATGGGAAGCCAAAAGTATCAAAATTGTTATTAAGTTGTATGTTTCTTATGTTTACTGTGCTCTTTCCCGATTCTTCAATGGTGAAGACAATCATCTTTTTATACTTCCTAGACAATTATGAATGATTTGAGAGCCAAATGAGCTGAAGAAAGATATCTCTACTGTTAGTGATTTATGTAACAATTGGCTATCCATACTTAAACCACAACTTTAAACCTGCTATCAGAATACGGGCCTATATGTGTATCATGCAAGGTGATAGGCGTACATCAATGTCTTCAGATCAAGTTCGCAAGCAAATGTGTCTTCTAAAGAGTGTGAAAAAAATATATGTGTTTTGATGGTATTACTATTACAATGGTGTTTTGACCTGACATCTAATATCAATCCATGACACTTGCTTCGACGGCAATTGCTCCGCTACAAATTCCACACTCTAATCATAGAGCTATATAGCTCTATGCTCTTATCCAATCACTACCTAACTTGAACCCTGGATTGAAGACTGTACCCTACCCTAAACCTAATCCTAAACCTAACATAAAACCCTATCGCAACCCTAACCCTAACGTGTCACCGTTGATAACCTCTTCGAATTACAGAATACCGAAGAGCATTGATTTGCTTGTAAACTGGGTGTGAGTTCATCAGCATGGTTTAATGACTGGCATGGAGACACAAGAGTTTATAAGTGAAGGATATCCTACTGATTGTACACATGGCATCTATTCCATCGTCTATTAGACATCCTCTGCTCTCTCGCTAGAATTCACACAGAGGTGTGAAGTGGTCTCTAACCCTTAATTTAGGCTAGAAGTTCATCTCCATGGGTCTGTTACCATGGAAACCTTGATTATGATTGGATGATGAGCCCTTTAACATTGGTACATGTAGTTACTATAATTGCAAAGTTACCATAGTTGGCGAGACCCCTTTCACAAAGTGATATAAAGGGAGTTTTCGCACCATGATGTAGAATGCTTTCAAGGACATAGAAAATGTAGTGTCGAATGCCCTTTATGACAAAGAGCAACCAAGAAGTCTTTGTCAATAATTGGTGAATCAAAACAGAAGTCTCATCCTGGACTCTGGACAAATGACATGTTCAATTTTTCGTCAGCTCAGAAACTTTGGGCGAAACTGCTGTTCTGGTTCTCTAGGTTTCAAGAAAGACCTCCAGCTGTCCATGGTCATTTGACGGGTATTTTCTATACATTTACTGTGTTCTTGAATTTGGTCTTTGTCGCTGTGTGAAAACTCCTTTTTATGGACTTTGAATTGCAAACACAAGGCCCAATCAAATTCCTTGTTGTATTCGCCTCTTGTCCAAAACACTGACCAGGAACTAATCAACATCGTTCTTTCATAATTTGCAATTTATTATTACCTATGTGTTGTAATGCCAAATGGCAACATTTGGCTAATCAAATCTACAGGTATTATTATAGGCCCTTTTGGTCCAAAACGCTGACCCTTTCCAGCAAAGGCAGAATCAAAGAAAAAACATTGAAAGGGGTACATAAGGTTTCAGAGGGTGTACATGTATGTAAATTCTGGAATATAGTGTGTTCATTTGAATTCGCTTTGATCATGTTATAAATAACATTGGGTGGAGTTTTTAATGTGACATGTGTTGTCATTAAGGAAACATGGTACTCTGAATTTTGATGAGAGGGAGGGAGAGAGATAGAGAGAGAAAGTGGGGGGGGGGGGGGGTAGTTGCATGTAGATAGAGCAAGAAATAGTGTTACAGAAAGAGAAGGCAAGGGGTTGATGTGGGGGTCAAGACAGTTGGAGAGGGGATGGTGCCTGGAATAATTCAGGTATGTTGTACAGTATAGTAATATTTTTTTGGTTAAATTTTGTTCAGCTGTTGGCCTGTTACCATGGCAAAGTGTCACACTCTGTGATTTTAAACCTTCTCTCTCTTTCCTGATGCTTCGACAGGAATCATCTGAAATAATTCAATTATCCATGGGCAATTTGAGGACCAGTGATCTAAATTGAAGGCATTTCCTTTATGGTTTGGTGACATCTGGGTGAAGATCCCATTGCATTACAGTGATAGCTGCATTAGGTTTATAAGTATATTCCAGAACCATATCATAATTTTGTGTATCATTAGAGATATGCAAATGATATGCAGGAGTTCCACTCCCTGGGGAGGATTGCACTGTTAGAACACCATCATATTGGCCTAGGCATACATGTAAAGCTCCCTTAAAGAAGCATTCTTCTGCAGTAAATCCATTAAGATATTGTACAAACAATGTTCATCACCACCTCCACTCCCTGGGGAGTATTGTTCTGCCAATGCATCATTCCTATTAGGCATACATTTTCAATTCAAATCGGTGCCAAGAGGTGAATCAATAAGAACAGCCTATACCTACAAATGTTTATCCCCACCTTTACTCTATGTGGAATATTGTACTGCTAGAGCACCATTTCATTAAGTATGATACAGCTTCATTTGTATAAATATCCTGCAGTCAAGCCACCTCCACTCCCTGGGGAGTATCGTACTGCCAGGACACCTTTCTTAACATGCATGCGATTCCCTTTAAATCACTCTCCCATGGTAGATCTGTTAAGACAATCTCCTTGGCGAACGTGGAGTTGACGCTAATAGTGGCATGTGTTTCTTCGCTAGATGTTAATTCTCGACATAGCTTTAGATATTTAAAACAAGTTCACTTTCCCCAGTGTCAATCCTCACATCTGAATATCACTCCCCTGCTAAAAGTAGTCTTTCGGTTGAGGCACAAGTGGGAAGCAAGATCTGCGGTTCCATCTGCGGCTCTGGCAACCAATGCTTTTAAAGGAGAATTAAACTTTTGATACCACTTTACAGAAATGGATTAGTGAATGTTTGTAAAAAAATGAATAAGTAAGAAATTAGGAGCATTAAAATTTTGAGGTTGGTAATGTTGTGGAGATCCTCTGAAAGGCAATGTGACCAAGATATGTGATGTTACTGTTGCATATTAACAATTCGAGATTACCTTTAATGGGCAATAAAGCCTTTAAAAACTTATGTTTTTGGTCATTATAATGATGCTACTACTAACTAATCCATAATGTATTTTGTGCAAATTCCATCACACATTCTTCCATTAAAAGAAAGCCTACTCTACTGATAGGCTTGATAGAAAAGACAATTTTAAGTAAAGTATGTATAAAAATAATGGGGAAGTTGTTTGTACTACACACATCTTGGTCCTATTGCCAATAGGGGGATCCTCATAGTGATCTTAACATTCAAATACTCAGTACAAATTCTTGTCATTTATTTCACTTTTCTCATACTTAATTTATCTGTTTCTGTGATTTTCTGTTTTTATACAATTCAACTGGTTTCTCACTTACAGACGGGCATTAACCTCTTGGATACTGTGCACTCTAGGGTCTCTGAAAAATGGATATGTGTGCTATACATAATAAGTCACCAATGGGTTTAAACTTAACCTGAGGTTCATGGTAATAGTATTTGAAGGAATAATTCAATTGGGATAATCATTACACCAAGTTCATATTAGTAGAAATTAAATAGCCTTAATTTGTCAACATCAAAGGACATCTAAAAACTTTTCTTCTTGTTAGCCTATCAGGGCTCCCTTTCACAAAGCCATTTATAAGTTACGAATGACTTTACGAACAAAACCCTTTCTTGTGCTTTAGGTAGTTGACTTGACACCTAAGAATATGTTCCAGTCGTTCGTAAAGTCGTTCGTAACTTTACAAGCATCTTTGTGAAACCCCACCCTGGTTCGTTCTGGTCTATTCATTATATGCCTAATTGAGATCCCAACTTTCTGATCAAGTTCATGAACTGACTTGATGGAAATGATACATCCATCATTTGATATCGGGAGAGCAAAAAAAGGAGAGTGAGAGAGATAGAAAGAGAGAGAGATAGAGAGGGAGAGAGAGAGAGAGAGAGAGAGAGGGAAGGGTAAATTGCCAATCCGTCTCCTGCCAACTCGCCCACTCACTTCATGGTCTACTTTAGTCTAATGCCATTCCATGCAACATTTTGTTTAACTAGCATTTGGTCCAATAACCATTTAGTCCGATCATCACTTCGTCTAATCACCAGTTCGTCTATGACCATTCCGTATCATAATCAGTTGGTCTGATGTCCATTTCATTTCCATTCACTTTGCACAATTAACACTTGGCCCAATTAGACCAAATGATATATACTACATGGCCATTGGACCGACTGGTTACTAGACCAAATGGTGAGTGGATGAATTGGCAGTTACACCATGTGGATGAACTGATGGTAGACCAAATGATATAGACAAGTTGGCAATTGGACGAACTGGAATTAGACGAATTGGAAATAGATCGAGGGAAAGATAGAGGAGGGGGGAAGGGGGGGGGGGGGGTGAGAGATAAGTGGGAGAATGAAACAAAAAATTAGAGACAAATCACACACAGGCAAGACGATGCAGGTTGAAAAGACAAGAAGATCAAATCATTTCACAAACAATGCTGTAGAAAGAGAACCAAACTGGCTTACAGCCTACATACCTGTGTACAGAATAGCAAACTCAAAATGGTTTTTATT